>NW_010973368.1:13391537-13403260 GCF_000737465.1 Haliaeetus leucocephalus | reverse complement strand
CGTCGCGCCCCGCGCTCGGCCCCGCTCGAGTCCTCGCCGTGGAGCGAGGGAGCCGCCCTCGCGCTTACCTTGCCCAGACACGTGTACGCGGGGACGGAGGATGGCGGAGGGGGGGGTGGCGGGCGGGGGGTCCCCGAGGAGCCCCCGCGAGCGGGCCCGCCGCTGCCCAGCCCTCGCGGCGACGCGGCGGGCACCCGGCAAATGGTTGGCTTTGGCACGGCGCTTCTCAGGCAGTTGCTCCGATGAGGGCAGCGAGCTGTGAAGCTGCTCCCCGCCTCGGCGTTACCATCTCGCCAGCCACGCAGTCCAGGGGAAAAACATCGCCTTCAAGCGCTAGCGTCATCTCCATCGAGGGCGTCGGGCTGTCTGGCTGGGAATAGCATTACGTACCGGACCGGCGTGCGCTCCGGGTTCAACACTGACACCTTCTTCAACCGAGAGAAAACGAGGACCCCAAAGGATAACATGCAACACAGATGGAAAACAGGGAGGACCGCATTGAAAGATGCTTCTGGGTCAGGGCTGCGCCGCTTCCCCGGTTCAACAGCACCATCTCCTGGGTGGCCGCGGCCACTCCGCCCGGCTGCCGGCGGCTCAACCCCCCACCGAGAGCAGTTCCCCGAGGAGACCCTCCGCAACCTTCCTCTGGGGCCACCGAGAATTTTTAGTTTATTTGCCTTCCTTTCAGGCAGTATCAGTCGTCTTCTCGCACCTGTTTCCTTCCACGTATTATTGCTTGTCTCTCGTGGAGTATCACAGACAGATGAGCAAGCACGTGAAATACCGAAGAATCCCCGATTCTGTCTATTTTTAAGGTCAGCAGGACAAGACATTCTTGAATACCAGCCCTAAAACTGATCTCTTCCGAGCTGTGAAGCTTTGAATATGTACCCAGTCTTCATGCAGCACTGCATCTTTGAAGTAATCAAAAAGCACAGCTTCTCAGCAAATACCTAAATTTTCCTTAAGCAAAAAAACCCCAAACCAAAACTAAAAAAAAATCCAAACCCTAACTCTACTTGAAGAGCTGCTTAGATTTTAGACAAGTGAAATGGTGGGTAAGAACAGAAACATTAGGTTTCATAGTATTACCATTCAACGGGGAAGTCTTGTCTGACAAGGAGTATTTCAAAGATAGTCATTGTGGTGTGTATTTGAAAGCTCTAAAAGCCTTGTTGAGATACCCCTATAAAAGCATGTATTTTTCACTCACTAGATTATAGGTTTAAGACTAAAGGCTCCAAAACTATATACAGCTGTTATAGTACAAGTAGCAAATCACTTCTCTCTATTTTAGTTTATATTAGTCTGCAAAATGAAGATTCGAGCGCCCCACCTCACTGTTTCGAGGCTAAATTGCACATAAAATCCTTCAGGCTTTGAAGAATGTGCTTATATAACAAGCAAAAAAAGTGTAATTCAATTAATTTTTTTCTAATTCAACACTCCTGCAAAGCCCCTCTTGACTCAATTCGCTGTTAAATGCTAAGTAAAATTTTACAGAAGCTCATCTTTAAAAGATGCTAAGTAAGCCCCCTGTGCAAGCTTTATGTTAAAAGGGACGAAATATAACTACAAAAACACAGACACACATGCCAGCATCTCAGTGTATGTGTAGGAGCAGTCTCATGGCTTTTTATGTAGAACAGCTGCAACAATTTAAAAAAAAAAAAAAATCATTGTCTCTCTGTTGTTTGTTAGAATTAACTTCTTTAATTGGCAAAGCTGTTTCAAAATTAATATTGAACTTGGCCCTTGTATTCTTCTTAGGTCCTTACAAACCATCACCACCTGCACATATTTAAGGTAAACAAGGTACTTTGGAAATTACAGTATGTATTTCAACAGCTAGCAAAAAGTTTCTAGTGACTCCCTCCATCTTTAAGGAAGCCTAGTACATTTATTTACTCTGATTCAAAAGATCTTAAAATGTTAAAATCATTTGAGAATGAAAGTGACCCATAAAAGATTTTCTTTCTTCTAGAGAAGGGAGCACAAGCCAGCAGCCTGCTGTCTTGCAAGCACTTCTGCTGTCTGATTAAGAAGTGATCTTCGAAACTGAAGATACAAATGCTTGTTGATTATGTACAGCACTGTACCCTCCTCTCAGCCACACCCTATGACTACCACGAATTTTATATGGTACTATGGTCTTTCTAAGTAAAACCACCATTGCTCCTGATCTACTCTCTCACTTCCAGTGAAACGTCCCCACCAGGACCAGTTCAAGAAGAGCAAAGAAACCCTACCTCCTCTTGGGTGAAGGTTTAGGACAGCAGATTGGTTTTGGAAATTGAACGTTCGTCTGTTTAGTCTAAAAGTCAAGGATTTTTCAGTTTCTCATGCCCGGCCAGCAAGAAGGCTGGAGGGGCACAAGAAGTTGGGAGGGGACACAGCCAGGGCAGCTGACCCAAACTGGCCAAAAGGGTATTCCATACCATGGGATGTCATGCCTAGTGTATGAACTGGGGGGAGCTGGCCTGGGAGGATCGCTGCTCGGGAGGTAACTGAGCATCAATTGGAGGGTGGTGAGCAATTGCATTGTGCATCACTTGTTTTGTATATGCCAATCCTTTTATTAGTATTGTCATTTTAGTATTGTTGTTATCACTATTAGTTTCTTCCTTTCTGTTCTGTTAAACTGTTCTTAGTTTCACAAGTTTCACCTTTTTCCTTCTGATTCTCTCCCCCATCCCACTGGATGGGGGGGGAGTGAGTGAGCAGCTGCGTGGTGCTTAGTTGCTGGCTGGGGTTAAACCACGACAGAAGTCTAACAATTTGACAGTGATTTTTTATTGCAGTTGGATTAACACGAGCATTTATATAGATGTAATATGTAAAACAACCACTCATGCACACAGAGCCTGGAAAGTTATGGCTTATACAGGAATGCAGGCAGAAGTCACATTTTAAATTCTCACTCTTGTGGCTTTGTCACACACAACTTTATGGTATCACTGTTGCTTTTACTAGGTCAATCACAACACATTCCAATCACGCAAAGGATAGAAAGAAACGCTACTATATAGCGTTATGTAAAATTTTAACCAGATAATTAAAAACTAAAAAGTCTAAGGGGAAGGAAGTAGAGAAAGTAGAAAAAAATTTATAGCTTTGGTAAAAGCAGGTGGAGGGGTCAATTATATGGAACTTAGTGACTGGGCCTGAAAGTAGCTCATGGTCGCAAGAGCATTCCAGACACCTTTAGAAGGCCTTGAACAGAATAAACAAGAAGACAGAAAAACAAAGATCCCAATTAGAAAAACACAGGTGCGCATTCCACGATAAAGGGAACTTGGCACAAACAACCTCAATTCGGCAGTTTATCTTGACCAATTAGACTGAGACGAGTTTCACATGTTTTAGTTAATACAGCCAATTATGTCCTATGTTTATGCACGTGTACAGAGTTAGTATAACCAACTATATCTTATGTTTATACGCGTGTACAGTGTCGATATAACCAATCACATTTTATGCTTGTGCGCGTGGACACTAAATGCTTGCATGCAGCAGCCAATCAAAGCTTCTTAGGAACTTAGAGAATTGTATAGGAATGATCAGCTAGGCTCAATAAACTGGCGACTTTGATCATCATATTGGTGTCCTGTCATCTGTCCCCGCATGGAATTTCGCAACAAGCATGAACTCATGCTGGGAGAAAAACGTTGCTGCTTAGTGGAGTAAGAAGACCCGACAATGCTAAAGTTACCTTTATGTTAGACTACCAGCAGATGGTACTGAAAAATATTCAACGTTTGCAGAAGAATAAAGAATAGAGCTCTATGAAACAGCAGATTCGGGGTTTTGGTTTTTTTAATAGATTTATTTAGTAGCCAGACCAAGAGTTAACCATTGAAGCAGAAAATAATTTAATTTTCATTACCTTATTCTGTGTTTACTGTGTACCTCCATTTCAATAGGTCTTTTGACACAAATAACCAAAGACTTCTGAAATTCACTTATTTTTCTAAACATCTTTTTACATTCAGAATGGCAAAAACTAGTCACGAAAGATTAGCTATAAGAAAGCTTATTTAATTTGAATTCAAAAAGAGGTAACCCTGAAATGGTCAGAACTAACCTTCATCTATACCTAAAGTTTTTCATTCCATGAATGTGATGTGGTATATGAGCAAAAAATCCTGCACTCCTATCTCCATGCCTAACAGCCACAGGTGACTGCCTCTGAGCGTAACTTATTCATACTCAGTGGTCATTCAGTCACCTCTACTGGCACTGGGCAGCTGTCATGAACAAGTGAATACATAGAGAACGTACACACTGTATTTAATCCTGGTGATACTGACTGCATTAAAACTATACAGTAAGCTTACTGTAACAAGTTTGGCAAATTCTGTGAAGAATGTACCAGTATAGTTTCTCCACTGGACAGCTTGCTCAAGTGGAGAGATTTAGAACTGGAACTTGCATCAAACCTCTCTTGTCTGCAAGATCCAGTCCTGACTTCCTCTTCTACTGACCATTTGTATTTTTCCTTTCTCTAACACATTTTCTATCCTATGCAGTGGAAAACATTTTAGGTTTCACATCAAAAGTAGCATCAGTTTCCTTACTCATTTAAAATAAAGAAGAACTACTGTAGAAAATCAACATAAAATACAGTTTATTTCCAATCATTTGCCTAACTCACATGCAAATTGTTTATATTAATAAAAGTAAACTGCATTTAGAAACAGCTTGGTTAGCTTTTAACCTTAGCAGTATTGTTGTACAGCTGAAGCTACACTGGTTAATATAATTTGCTTTCACCTAGGGAAACATGGTTAGATAGGTATTGAAGACTTCAGAGACTTTCCACAAAGAAGTATTTATCTATTCAGTAGCCTCTCTGCTGCACTCATCTTATCTACATGAAACACTTCATCTGTTAATCCCACGTTTGAAGACCATACTCTTTGCAGCACAGCAGTCAGGAGAAAATACTCGGAGATACAACAAACATAAAAAGATAACTTAGCAACTAGCAAATAATACAAGATTACAGTAGTAACTGAAGTATTGTCCTGTACTATTTCAAGCTAGAACACTGAAGCCTCAAACAATTCCCACATTTTAGCACTGACACAGAACTGCAATACACAAAGTATATAAGCAGAGGGGAAAGCTGCTTTGCAAGAGGTAGAAAAGGTTTTATAAAATCTTTAGGCACAATTCTTAGCAATCTTTTAAAAAGCCATCAGAAAGTTACAAAGTAATAATGACCATTATACATGTATTTGTACAAGTCTGTTTATTTTTACCCTTTGGAATAAAAGTATATTTCATGCACTCTCATATATTCTTTTTTTCTCCTATATCATATGTGATTACAGAAGTTTTATAGGCTCTCAGGAAGTCTTATCACCAGGAGTTATACAGCAAAACTGATGCACAATTACTTAACGCTTTTTCAAGAGGAACAAGGGAATGCAAACGCTCTTTGCGTAGGTTCATGTATCAAAGACCAGATAAACACGTACTCAAAATCCATAAAAATATTATTAGTTATTTTGGTTTACTCCCACCACAATCAAGAAAAGAATGCTTTTAGAAGTGAACTTTTTTAAAACAGAGATTTCCACAAATGTACGCTTTACAGTGCAGTGGTTATACTCAAATTTTCACAATATCCATAAATCAAAATACCAAGATCACTACATTTACCACGAGCTAACAGACATTCACAGAGAAATCTTAGTGTCAGTTCAAAAAGATGCCTGCTTTGAGCTAAAGTACGTAAGGCTTTACTGGTAACAAGTTCTTATCGAAGATTTGCTTTATTCCCGTCACAGCATCTTTTTTTTGCTCTTCTTTACTTTTTGTCTTGGTCTTTTTCTGCATCCAGAAGTGCTGAACGGATTCCTAGCTTCTTCAGCTCTTCTACGAGATCTCCATTCTGATGCATCTGGAGGAGTATATCACAGCCACCAACGAATTCACCATTGAGGTATACTTGTGGGATGGTAGGCCAGTTAGAGTAGTTTTTTATTCCTGCATAAGAAAAAAAAAATATTAAAGGTTTTCCCCCCATCTCCAAATAGAATGGTATTTTAAATAGAATACATTGCTTCTACCTGACAGTACTACTGGTATTTTCATTTCTGGCCCATTGAGGCAAAAATTTATCTATGTAACAGGAGCACTATCAGAAAAACTACATTAAAGTTAGGTTTGGTTCTCACTCCAGCTCAAAGATGTGGGTTGAAAGATATGGAGTCAGCTCCTATACTGACTTCAAACAGGAGCTAGGAAAAGGTAGCATCTCTTTTCCCTCCCAGGAAACGAGCAAATAGGATTTTTCAATCAATTAAAGAAATAAGAAGTATTGAAAAATACTGAGAACTGTTTACATTCAGTTATCCTTTATATTTCCCAAAGGTACTTTAAAATATTTTATGTTCTTACTGAATTCATACAGTTATACTTACTACTGCAATTTCAATTGCAAGATATATTTGCCCCTTTAGAAGCCTTATGAATTTCAAATTGCTTTATCTTTCATTGCCAGACCTTACAGCCCATGGGAGGGGCACAAAGGCTGAAGTCTCTTTAAAAGTACTCATTAAACAAAACAGAGCTCAAGTCACAATTACGAAGTACAGAATTAAAGTTTAAAACTATACTTCATAGAAGACAAATGTAAGACCATCCAAAAATATTAACTGATCAGCTGGTATAAATTGAATCCCAACTTGCACTTAAAGACATCACGCAAGAAATTACACAGAAGAATCATATCTAATTTGCCACTTTTTAAATGACCCTTCACACAAAGCCATTATTTCTATAGCAGAGGAAGTAGTCAAATTCTACATCTGCATGCTCTTATACCAAGTCCACCAGCACTTGCTTAGATGCCAAGTTTTGAATTCAACATTTTTATACGTTTTTCAATATGTAATGCCTGTAATTTTTCTACTAAAGGCACAAAAGCCTGTATAACAAATTTAAGCCTACAGACAACAGAAGTCCCTTTTCAGATCTGAGCCCATTCACCTTGGAAGTCAACCCTCTAAACAAGCATGTGTGAGCTTTAGCGTAGGCTGTCAAAGTACTAACAGCAAGTATTAGACCTGTATAGCAGAAAACACAAGGGAATTTGCTTTCCCCTTAGAAAACATTTTAGCCTCTATAAAGACTGTAAAGGTAAAAACCAAAATATTTGAGGTAAAAAATAGCCATACAAGCAAATTATGTTTACGTGATTGGAATTTAATACACTTCCTTTTTTACTGCATAAGTGCATAAATATACAATAGGATTATGATTTTAATGCATAAAAGATGAAATAGACCTAAGAATTCCCCTTAGTCAAATACCAGTGTGTTTAAAAAAAAAAACCACTAAAATAAGAGTAATCTAGAAAAAAAAATTGTTGTGACAAAGTGTTCCTAACCATGAAGTACAACATCAGCTAGGAGATTTTATTTTGACTTCAGATTTTGTGCATGGAAAATTAATGCTTCAAAAGTCCAAACCAGCAAGCTTAGCATATAAATCAAGACCAAAGGGAACCCATAACCATCTAACCTAATCTCCAACATCACCTCCTGTAACTTCTTCCTTAGTATTTCATTAAAACCTCTCTCAGTTGTTTAAATACAGTTTGCAGAAATTATAAGCTTTGATGGCACTTTGTGTTTATCAGTACTTTTCTTTAACATTCCTTGGCCTTTGAGCACTGAGAACTGCTCTAACTGTCCTAAAAATCTTTTAACCCATAATAGTCGCAATGAAAAAGTGAGTCCCAACATTAAGGCATGCTTAAAGATAACCCTACTCAAAGGGGCCACTGCAGATATGAAATAGGGTTTGTTTTTGTTAAGATATTGTAATGCTAAACGTGAACTGAGAACCAAGGGCTCTGCATAATAAACCTACTGCTAATAAGCGTTCCAGGGTAATATTTACACCAATCATTCTTTCACAGAACTATTTTCTGCAAGGACCCAACTGCACATACATGCAAGCGCTGGTAGTACTTTCAAGGATCTATCCAACTTCAGATAAAAATACGAATACTATCAGGCTTAGTTTCTCTGTATGCTGCGTTTCATGTATTAGACAAGCTGCTTTAAAAGCCTTCGTGCTGGGGCTCAACTAGATTACAAATTGAATACCTCCTGAACTGGCTAACCAACTCCTAGCTTAGCAGAGCAGTTACTGATCCTATTTCAGTAGTGTTAAAGCATGTTAGCCTGGTCTATGCTTGCTGCCCTCGGATGCACTTTTGTGACGGATCCTTCAGCAGCACAGACATCCCAAGGGACTTCCTTCCCACTCCCTGCAGGTTAACAAAGCTTCTGCTTTGAAGTGCTGTTTGCTTTGTAAAACCACACTCCACAGATCAAGGTTAGAGTTTGACAGCTGAGCTAGTACACTTTGACTGTGAAACCAGAATCAGTGCAAACTGCTACTGAAAGGGGTACCTAGCGCACTCCCACCCCATTTCCCCAACTCCAGTTACCAATTCTCAGCCTCCCTCTTGCCAGCATTAGCACTAATCAATGACGGGCCACATCAGAGAACTGACTCAAGCAACAAGTCTCACTCCTACCACACTTTCTCTAGGAAAGCAACACATTTTCATGGAGATCGTTAGTACTGGTGCAAGTATGACTGAGGGAAAGCTAGCCCAAGGGCCAGAGGAAGGATCAAGACCACCCTCTCGGCAGCATCCCATACTTAGGTAATGTAAAGCAACAATGAAAATAATCTGAGGGTGAACTACCACAACAGTTTAAACCACCACTTTTCCAATATGTAATGCCAAGCTTCTCTGCCACCTTAGTGACCTGAACCAGCCTAATGCTGTCCATCACCTGAGAGCACGATCACTTCTGGAAGAGCAAACTCAGAGAAACTTGAATTGCCATGGAGTCCAAGAGAGGGCCGAGGTCTCTTAAACCAGCTTTAATAAGGAAGGATTTGTGTCAGGGAAGCATATCCTCAGCTCAAGTTCAGAAAAATCACATGAAGTGCCATTTAGTTGGTACTAGTTAGTACTATTTAGTTTCACAGATCTGAGTGTGCTTTTAGGTGAAGAGGCAAGTAGGGGAATTGTTCTGGTTTTACAGCTTGCCATATTTTAGAGCAGGGCAAGTTTCAGCAATCAAACTATAACAACCTGAAAATAAGGTGTTTCAATGGAACAGGAAAGAAACCAATCAGCACTTCAAATATGCCTCAATCACCATCTCTCCAACAGCCTGCTCTTACTACAAATGTATAAGCATACATATATGCAAAGATTTAAGTTATGTTCAGGGGAATACAAAGCTGGTCACCAGCTCACATACAGTAATCTCCTTGCAGATCAATCTGTAGTTGATGTATTTGATATTTTCACAGCTAAAGGTTCAGCATCCCCTCGCTAACCCCGCACGCATGCATGCAGATTATGTTCACAGAGAGGACTTTGGAAAGCGTCACAAGCTGCATACCTTAACTTTTCAGCACCTGAGGCCAGATCCCGGGGGAGACTAAGAGGGCCTTCAGGCAGCCACTGCTGAATCATACTTGGCAACTTAAAGAGCTACAGCTTCCAGCAGCCCTCTCCTCTGTCAGAGATTGCCATCCACAGAAGCAGGCACATACTGGCTTTTTAAGGGTGCAGTAGGTAATAGAGCTGAAGCAGTACAACAGCCCACTGGCCTTGAAAGTAGTGATGTCGTTCCCCAACTCTTCAAGGCTCCACCCCTGGTGCTGGCTCTGGCACTCACCTCACAGTACAACAAGCTAGTTCAACTCGCACGCCCAGTGATCCAGTTAATAAATTGAGCTGGCTCTCCGTGCAGTCGGACCAGTGCCAAAGCTGATGCATGGAAGGGAACAGAACAACTTCTTTAAGCACCTGAGAACCAGCAGGATATTGTGCAAGTGTACGCTCTGTTACTGGCTTAGCCAAACAGTCTGGATCAAACCACTGATTTTAATTTAAAGCTCAGGTAGCCAGGAGGGCAATAACCTCTCAGATCACCTAGCACAAGCCAGAGTTCATTTGGAGGAAAAAATTAACGTGCTCAGAAGGGAGATGTTCCTGTTACATAGGAAGAAAATATTACATATTCACATGGTCAGCTCCCTAGAGACTATAAATTACAAATTCCTTGCCCGTTCCAAGGGCTCACAAAAGCCCTCTCAACCAAAAGTGAAATGCTGATAGTTTGATTTCAAGGTTTTGTTTCCTCCTTTTTAGTTTATGAGTTTGTTCTAGTAAACCGTACAATTAATAATGATACAGATATGTAAATAAAATTTAGAAAACTACCATGATTTGCTCACCTGCCAAAGGCAGTAGAAGATTTACTTGAACAAAACCAACATACATTAACAAAAAATGTCATCACATCCAAATTCCAGTATTTAAGCTTTTACACCATACCAACTATTACACCTGTTAGCTGAAAAGCAAGCAAAGATTGGAAAAATCAGCCTTTCAGCTAAAAGCTAACAAAACCCTGTATTAGTCAGATGATTCCAAAAACACAGAAGGAAGTCACCTGATACATGCCAGTATGTGGCTTTAAAGCACATTTTAGTGGATTCTGGACAAGAACTGTTAATGCCGTGCACCTGCAAGACTTAATTACTACATACTATTATTTTTTGTTTGTTTGTTTTAAAACTTTCTCAAACACATAAAACCTCAACGGTCAGCTATGCACATCGAAGACAGAAAGAAGAAAAGCATTATGAGAACAGCATACTAGCTTTCTACAACTGGCAAACCCCCTTATATAGAATAGCTCCTGCCACTTGAGCAGTAATGGTGAAACAATTACTAAATACTTCTTGTGCAAATTATTAGCATAATCTTGCACGTTATCAGAAGATCCCCAGCAGGCAGTGCCAGCAGGGAATCAAGCGGTACAAGTCCAAGCCATTCATGAAATTTCACCATACTGTTCACAGGGAGGATGAAATCTGGTAATGAAGTATTTTAGGGGTCTTTTAAGGCACCTTTGTATCTATTAGCTAGGCAAGGCAGCGTAGCACGAAAAGCCCGATCTCCAAGAGCTACCCCATAAGCATAACTGCATTCTGCTGAAAACTAAGACACTCTCCGACACAGCATGGGTTACAGAAACCAGACGGGGACGTCCAGGCAAAGCGACCTCAATGGCACAGCTCTGTGACACGCTTCAAATTCCGCAAACCCCCCAGCCCCGGGACGTGGGCCCGCTTAAAAAACCGACCAACCCCCCAAAAAAAAAAAAAAAAAAACCAAAAAAAAACCAAGAAAGCTAGCAAAAGCAAGCTAACTCTGTGAAAAGCGGCGGGGGGGCTGCCACCCGGAGCCCGGCAGGAGGTCCGAGGCGTCAGGGCAGCCCCGACCGCCGGCGGGGTTACACCCGCCGGAGCCTCCGGCGGCCCTTCCGAGAGGGAAGCCGGGACTTCGGGGTCCTGGCTCTGCCCCGTCACAGCGGCGTTTCCCAAAGAGAAGCCCGGGGCCGGCTCGGGCTATGCGCAAGCCCCCGCAGCGGGGGAGGCGGCGCCCAAAGGTGACCCCCGGCAGCCGCCGCGCCCGGCCCCGGCCCGGGGCCGCCGCTGACCTTGGCGGAGGTCGGGGTCCTGTAGGACGTCGTGGGCGCGGTAGTCCTCCACGCCGTGCAGGCGCAGGATCTGCACGACGGCGTTGCTGAAGCCGCAGAGGGGCTGCGCCGGGCTGCCCTTCATGAACACCACCACCGGGTGCGCCCGCACCAGCCGCTCCACCG
>NW_010973368.1:13390902-13391366 GCF_000737465.1 Haliaeetus leucocephalus | reverse complement strand
CCCGCCGCGCCCTGCCGGCCCCGAGCCAGCGGCGGCCGCCTGTTGGCGGAGAGCGGGCGAGGTCGCGGGGGAGCGTCCCCTCCGCGTTGGCGCAGCCAGCCGCCAATCAGCGCCGACGGCCAGTAGCGTGAAGACACAGCGGGCCTTGTCCCACCCGGCAACCCCGAGGCTACAGGTAGCTTCCCTATTTGTGGAGGGAACCGCGCCGCTCAGTTGTGTTGGGAGGAGCGCCTGTCAATCTAACGCCGCTTGGTTAACCCCCGCCCGCTCCGCGGACGCGATTGGCCAGGCTTCCCCGGCGCGCTGTTTTGCTGGGGAGGCCCAGGGGGCGCGTGGTTAGCGGTAGCTCCTTCCGCTTCCGGGTAGTGGCCGCGGTCGTGGCGGCGGGGTCCGGCGCGCCCCGGCCGCTTTCCGTCTGACCGGCGGCGGGGGGGGACGATGTGCCGCGGGGCGTCGAGCCGCCC
>NW_010973368.1:13390471-13390822 GCF_000737465.1 Haliaeetus leucocephalus | reverse complement strand
CGCCGTGCTCGGCCGCTCCCTTCGGGCCCGGCGGCTTCGCGCGGAGCCGTGAGGGTGGCGCGCGGCTGCGGTGCAGCCGGGGGATGGGCCGGCGCCGCCTGCCCGCGGGGTCGGGTCGGGTTTTATCCCGCCGGCCCTTTGGCGTCGCAGGCTGCGGGGGGAGCTCGCTGGGGCTGGGGGGCGAGCCGGGAGTCAGACCCGCGTCGGCGGCTGAAGGAAGTCCGGGGGAAGGGGGCTGCGGAGGGGCTGGCTGCCGTGGGGTATCGGCGGCCCGCGCCGGGTGGAAGGAGCTCTTCGGCGGCGAGGCGCGTTCAGGTGCGCGGGCTGCGGCGGTGGGAGCGCGTCCGCGGA
>NW_010973368.1:13377118-13390438 GCF_000737465.1 Haliaeetus leucocephalus | reverse complement strand
CCGCGGCAGGCGGAGGAGGCGGCCGAGGCGTTCTGGGGGCGGCTGGCGACGCGCCGGCTGGGCCTGCCTCCTCGGCAGCTTCGGGTGTCTCCAGGGCCCTGTCTGCCCGCAGTCGCTTGCTGGGTTTTGGCTGACTTTAACGGGACGAAGCAGGCGGTCGGTATCCCCGAGAACTAGCGGGTCTTGCGCGCTTGGCTTTAGTGCGAGGGGAAGAGAGCCGAGGAACCGACCGGCAGCTTCGCGCGGCTTGGCCCGACCCTGGCGCAGCCGGCGGCGGGCGCGGCAGCGAGACCTCCGGAGAGGGGCAGCGCGATGGGGCGGCCGGCGGCCTGCGCGGGGGGTTGGTGCGGTTGGCGCTGGCGGACGCGCAGAAGGGCCCGGCGTCAGCCGGGGAAGCGCGGAACGTGGAAGGCGTCCCGCAAATGGCGGCCTGCGCAGGCAACTTTGAGCTCCCGGGCAGACGCCGGACTCTTTGCAAGAACTTGGAGCAGAGCGGGGAGGTCTCCTGCAGCAGCCGCGTCCATCCCGTAAGTAGAAGAAAGCGTTGAAACGTTTTCCTCTGTGCTAAGCCAGAGTCTCTCACAAATAACAAGGTGTATTTCTGAGTATTAATTTACACTGCAGCTCTAGCATCTGGACTTGTGGTATATTAGTGGCAATTTGTATTGCTGGCGTTTGTAAGGAAAATGATTTTTTTTCCACCCAGTTCCACTCACGTGACAGCTTTACAAACAGGACCAGCTTGTCTTCGGCATTCGGAAGACTGTTTGCTAGTTCTCGATTTTTGTCAGATCCAGCTGATACTTGAATGACAACTCATTTTTCATTTTCTATGAAACCACCTTCAGGCATCACTTCTGTTGCCTTTTATTTAAATTTAATTAGAACACATTCCAGAGGAAGTTGTGGCAAACTTGCAGCTTGTCCTCCCACGTGAATAGCTTATGAATAAAAAAAGTGTTGCTGCGGTATTTGAAAATATATGTATTTATGAAGAAATAATTTCTATTATGAATCTAAAGGAAAAGTTCACATATTGTTGATGAACGCTGTGCATTGTGTGTGTCAGTATGTTTTGCATTCAGCAGAACATCAGAAGCCAGATCACAGGCTGATCAAGACGCAGAGAAGTTACTGTTTTCTGTGGCTTATTTGTTTTGACTAACATGGTGCAAGGTTGTGCAATATGGAAACAAAAAATAGTACGCAGTTCGTGCTAGATAAAACTTCAGTAAATTCTGCAAAGCAAAAATGTGGGTTTTTTTATTTGTTGAACTGCTATGGTATACAGAGGCTTGACGAGCGTCATAGCCCAAGTGGTCTAGTTTGTTGTTTTAATCTAGCAGAAAGACTCCTGACACTTCAAGATCCTGGGGAGTCAGAGGGGAATTAAAATAAAATTGAGTAAAAAGAAAGAGATCTTTCTATTCTTAAAGGCAACTAAATGTTTTCTTTCAAAAAAATGTCGGGCTATGAACAGAACTTCGCAGTATTTGCCTTCCTGAATTTCATTCTAGCTATTTCCACAAGGATGTGGTTCGTAAGAAATTATAAGTGAAATAAGGACATCAAACTGAAGTGTAATAAACCCTTGTGAGAATATGTTCCTTCTGGAATAACATAACCACAGTTGTAGTTTAATCCTCTGTAGTCCAAGAGATGCCCTTGGTTGTTAGTACTCTGGGCATACCAGGCTTGCAGAGAGAGCACCTGCTTGAGGAAGCCGAGGCATGCCTGTAAGAGTCGCAGCAGCAACATGCGCAATATTCCTCTAACAGTTAACGAATCTGTTGCCACGGAGATAATGACTTATCCCATGTCATTATTGATCCATCAACAGTAAGAGCAATTTTGCAGTCTGATATTGTTTAGCAAATAGAGTAACATCTGCTGAACACTGAAAAACTGCTATAAATTTTAGAAAGCTTCTCTGAAGTCTGTGTACTGGGTTAAATAAAAGTACCTGAATTTATAGTTAATCACTGCGGTTTTGTGAGATTGGCCTGTGAGATAATATTAAGCTTTACAGAATGCTTTTTAATAAAATAGTTAGTATGGTCAAATGCTTTTGGATCGTGCAACATGCAGCACTCTCTTAGTTGATAAACACTTTTCCCTACTGATAAGACTTGGAACAATTAGCCCATGTACACTTTAGAAACAAAGAGATAATTATTTGTTACCTGGTCCAGTCTTCTATTAGTCTAAGTGAAACTTCTTGTATTTTCCAGATAATGATTTAAATCATCTGTTCAGAAGAAGTATTAATGGGACTCCCATAAGACTCCTGACATTTTGCTGATGTTCCTGTTAGAAGACCTGTCACCTCATTTTGAAAACAGTAATAAAAGCGCCAGTATTCAAACTGCAGGGCTTAAATGCTCATAGTAACAAATTAGGTTACTTCCAGGCATTTTGCTGCTGAACAGAATTACTAGTTACAAATTGGTGGTTTGAGCTTCTTACTCAGTGCACAAGAAGGTAGACATTTAAGAATGATACTGTCAGCAGAAAGTTGTTTTGTTTGTTTTTTAAAAAGGTGAGGGTTAAGTTAGCTGGTGAGAAAGATCAGAAGAAAAGTCTCAGTTCAGCTTATCGGAACAGGACACCTCTTCGTGTCCAAGTCAGATAGCCGTGTGTCTTTCTGACTTGTGATAGTGCCTGGAAGTGAAGTCCCTTATTGCCCCTTAACGATTGAGCTCTACTTAGATGGTTTTATTGTCTCTTGAAGCTTTTTAGTGGGATGGCTTGAGCTCCAGCTGTTCTACATGCCAGGTAAATAATTTCAGCATACCATCAAGGCAACATCTGGCAGCACCAACATATCCTCAGTTTTGAGAGTATTAAGAATGCTTAAAATGTACCTGCAGTTCTGGACTGCACAGTTAAAACTTGTGTGGGATGCCTAAATTTTGAATACTGAAGAAATGTCTGTGAAAAGTTCTTGCTTATTTTGAAGGTGTGCTAGTTTGAAAAAGTACAACAAGCAGCAGAACCGTAAAAGTGCTATGGGGGTTTTACTGGCGTAGAAACTCAGGTCCTGTGGGAAATTGACATTTTGGAGTCTGAACTGTATCTAACTTCCTGTTTTGGACCTAATCTAGAGACCTATATGCAAGTTTGTTTCTGAACTAGATGGGTAATTAAATAATATTTATGGATTTATAGCACATTCCCATGAGGGTGTTTGTGTTAGCTTTAAAATAAATGGTCCATTTCATAAATGACAGAGGCAAAGACTATGTATGCAATTACCTAAGTCAGTTTAGCTGGTGGGTGATCTACATGATCTAAGGCAGCTTTTTGACTTAGATGGTGTAAGGATGCCTTTGGCAGAGAGAGGTCATGCTAATAATCAAAGGAAAAAATGTCTGAGCCCCACATTTAACAAATAGAATGGAAAATCATGTTCAAGCTTGGGTGTGGACCTTTAAATGAGACAGTCTTGAGACTTCAAGCTTGCTTCTTAATGACACTGATCTCAACATATGCCTCTTTGTAGTAACACTCTGCTTTGCGAATTGTGAAGCTGTCCTGGAGCAAGGACATGTAGTGTGACCTTTGTAATAGAGCATTAGAATTATTCTTTGGGATAAGCGAGCTTCTTGCAACTATTCTGCCTGACCAGAGTCTGTTAGACACTTGTTGCTTATTTGCAGATGGTAATGGTGCTGGAGTCTTCCAGTATTACAGAGGAAGCATAATTTTATATACATCTGACTTATATGCAGAGCTGAGAAATATTACCTCTAATGAGAAAACCTCTTGCCTCTTTTCACCCAGGAGTTATGAATGCCAAAATCTTTCACAGGCCTGAGAAAGGACTGGGCAAACTCTAGAAAGTAAAATTGATCTGCTAAATATAAAGATACTGTTATTGGATGAAGTCTTGAGCCATAGAAAGCTAGGGACTGGGATTGTAACTATATGCATGTCCTGTTCTTTGCTTCCTGTGCATTCACTCTTGACCAGTGTTGCAGAAACAGGGTCCTGGGCTCTGAGTTTCTGATTTAACTTGGTATGGTAATTTGTAGAAATTGTAATTTACTTAAAAAGCTGGAAATGTCTTCTGGTCTTCCATAACCGTGGGAAAACCCCAGGGCACACTGCCTGTAAGAAGGATTCTTGTGCCCCAGTTAAGTTCTACTGGCATACTCTGGCTATAGTTGTGATGACAGGAGTGCTTTTGTTGGCTTAGCTTGTTTTAAGATTGTGCAGTTGCTGTCGGGCAAGAAAAGTTCCGATTAGCATGTATTTTGTGTCCACAAGGGGGCTCTGGCAGCTCTGGTCTGGCGGCTGGTGATCCCCGAGTTATGCACTTCGCTAAAATGGCAGGCTGTAGTAACTGAATGTTTGTTGCCTCTGAGAGCAATTACATCTGTTCTTGTTTAGCACTTTTGAATTCCTTTATCTCTTTATATGTAAAAGTTTAAAAAAAAATTACAGTAAGTTATTTTTCTATGTCATTTTGAGAAATGCATCTCATGTTACAAAAACTTGCCTCAACTTTAACACAGTACTGGCCATTTGTTCTCCTCTGTGGCAGAAGACGGATAGTACTAAGCATGTGTCATCACACGTGAGTTTCAACTGTATGAGATACTTCTCCAAGTAAAAATTAAGAGTTTTGCACACATCAATATATTTGTAAAGTAGATGGAATTGTTATGGAGAATCTTGGTTATATTTTTCTTTAATCTTAGTATTTTTAAACTTGGTACTACAATATTTCAATAAAGTTTTTATTTTTTCATCATGCACCCTTTAGTCTTTCAGTTTTTTCTAGGAATGTGTGTATACATTTTAACACATTTTTAAGTTCTTATAATGTTTACATGGGTAAGGCTGTAGCAACTAGGTCTGATGGCACTGACAGTGGAAACTGCTAAAGCAGTGTTGCATAAAATTAGGAATAGAGTTTTGGGTAAAAAAAAAAAGTCTCTGCCATGAAAAAGATAGTGGGGATAGGACTGAAAGGGCTAAAGTTGAGTGGCGCATGCAAAACGGGCTTTCCCACAAGCGTGGAAATGAAACCTCAAAGCTTTTAGGTGAGAATCTAGTGGCAGCATGTCTCAGCCTTCTGTGCCACTGGTTTCCTTAGTGACCACCCTATGGTGATGAGCAACCAGCTTGTGCTCTTTCAGTCACTCCCTGCACAAGTTACCAGAGTCACATTGTGATCCAAGGTGGTTCATGCAAGGATCAATGTGAATTTGCACTGTGAAGTTTTTTTGTTGATGGACTTCTAAGGAAACAAGCGTGGATACAGGTTGTTAAAGGAATGCTCTTGGACTTGCAAAGTAGGACACTCAAGGAATGTTAGATACAGGCTGAACAACTTTCAGAATCATGTATAAGAGGTCAAACCAAAGTTTTCATTGTGACATGACATCTTTTTTGCCAGAAATGCTACATGTTCAGTGCATAGGCACGGATTTTCTTGGTGTGCCCTGAGGTTCAAAGGAAGGCTGCTTGCACGAGGACAGTACCGAAGCCTTTAATATGTCCTCCTTAGATGGACATTATTTTGATCTCTGTTATGGAAGGAAACCTGGAAGTACAGTCCTCAGCAGTGCTCACTGCTGGTGTTTCTCTTTGAGTGTTTGTGCTGATATAGTTTGAAGGCTGACTTGGAAAAGTTTTCAGCCCTTGCAGTTGTAATTAGAATCAATGAAGCAAAGAGTATGTGAAGTTGGAAAATAAGAAGTACTGCAAAAACTATTGGTTAAAGTTAGGTGTCTTAAAGCAGGTTTCTGAAATCAGTGGGTGCTTTGAACTTGCTGTGTTTTAAATCTCTGCTGCTAACCACAGATACTGATGTTGCAGGTAAATTGTGAGCTCCACTATGTTAAGCTTTCTGACAAAGTGTCCATGAGTATGGTAGGAATATTTTGGATCACTTGGTTTTCAGAGGAGTTTTTATCTGATGTGAAGAAAATTAGACCCAAAGACCTAACAAACTTAAAATGGGAAAGAGGAGTGGGTGTGTTGGCATACTTGCATTTGTGTGGACTAAAAGATCAAGAACAGAGTCAAAGTACCTCTTGTGGGAGGTAAAAATACACATTCTTAAAGGGGAGGCCAGAAACTTGAATTTTTAGATCGCTACACTTACTTAAAAACAAAAACTTGTAAAACCAGAAATATCAGTATAAAGATGAGGCAGTTTGGGGGGGCTTGATATTCTAAAATATTTTTTTCTCCTTTTTTGAAGTATGAAAACCTGTATCTCTTGAAAATCTGACTGTTCTAAGAACAGGCAAACTAACTTGAGAGAGCACTGCCAAATGCCCCATACAGGTACTGTGATTTTCTTGATTCTGACTGTGCACACGCAGCATTTTTAATGCTCATAACTGCATGACACAAACATACAGGTTTCTTTGGTTACTAACCATGCACTTCCAGAGGACAAGCAGTTCTTTCACAGAATAGGCAGCTTCTCCATAAATACGAGCATATGCACCTTTCCTAAATGTGCATGAAAATAATTGCATAGAAGTTCTCTCTAATTGTAATGCTTACCTTTAAGTTAATTTCTTGCAATTCAGTGATCGAAATCTCAATGCTGCAGTGCTCTGAACTCTTCCTCTGAAGTTCATAGTAGCCTTCCTCCCTTGCTGATGTCCATGGCAGCTGAGATTGCTCAGTGGCCCCCCCTTGGTCATGGCTAGTAACTCGTAGGATAAAGAACTTGTACTGGAAAGTTGTGTGCTATTTAACTGTAGCACTTGTTGGGCTTGTACAAATGCCTGTTTTATAATCAGCTTGACTTCATTTAAAAAAAGAAAAAAGCATTTGCGCCCTGGGAACAAAAGCCTGGGAAAAAGCTCTGAGTTTTAGAACAAGCACTTTTCTTATGACAGTGGGGCACAGATCACTGAATTGTCCTTGGACTCCCTTCCCCATTAGTAGCCCTTTTGCTCTTTGTCCAGAGATTTGTTTAGATACTAGTTTGCAATTGTTGCTAGTCCTGGGAAACATGAGGAGACAAAGGTACATCCTAGCAGCTGCTTTCTGTCACTGTACTTTAGTTTGAGACATTTGGTCAGAGGAAGTTGGCCTGTGCTCTGTTGTAGTTTCATGCTAGACTACTGTGGCGAATGATTTAAGGTCCTTGTGCCATGGAAGGAGGAAAGTAAAACTAAAGGCTTCTCCTAGAACTATAGTCTTTTAAACACTGGCATACAAGTCTTGTTTTGTGTAGCATGTGTTTCCCATCCCTCAAAAGACTAGATGCAAACAAATAAATTGTTTCACAAAGCTGGCGTATCTAGAAACAGGGAGACTAGTACAGATGAAAGCGTAGCTCCAGACTGCTGAGTCTCAGGGAAATCAAAATACCAAAACTGCACTTGCGGTGTGAAGGGAAGCAAAGAGAGCCACATGTAGTCGCATGTGATTAATTTTAATAGTAGAAAGCTTATGGAATGTTATATTTCAACAGTTGTCTTTGCTACTTATCCAGAGGACTCCAAAGAGGTTTTTTTTTTTTTAAACTACCTCTGGCATCTCCTTCTGTAACTTTAAAAAAAAAAAAAAAAATTGTGGAGAGGAGCAAGGAAAAAAAAACAATCCACTGGAGCTGGACACAGATTTGGCTTCAAATCCTGATTTTCAGTGAGCCTTGGCTTCCCTTGGCTTGGCTTCTGCTGATGTCAATGGGAGCATTGCTATTAGTTACAACAGTTATCATTGCATACTCCTAAACCTACAACCTTCCATTTTGTTGCTGCTTCCTTCAGACTTTAAAGGCAGAGGTCAACATAACCCTTCCCTCATCTGCTTTCTGGCATGGCTAGATTGCTGCTCCAGAACATCTAGTCTTCTAGGCACATTCATACTCCAGCAAACTGTGTGTCTGCCTGTGGTTTGAGGTTTCTGGGTGCTACTGTAATACAGTCAGTAAACCTTTTTTGGTCCACAGAGAGTTCACACCGTAAATCAATAATTGCATAAAATCTGACTTGTCTTCAGCTGCTGTCTTAAAGATTAAAAATGCTGATTATATGTAGGATTATGCATAAACCTAATTAATTTTCATACTTTTTTTTTAAGTGGGTTAATATTGGGGTTTTTTTCCTGTTTAAATAGAGTATAAAACACATGCAAAACAGAGAATATCTTTCCTTTCAAAATGTGGGGAGACATTTGGACTTGTCTTTATTCCTATACCAGTTTACCATGGATGTCAAGTCTGTGTTCTTTAATTCACTTATTAATTAATCAAATTCTCATAGGTGAAAAACATGAAGATTTACAGGTAAGGAATAGTTTCTGGTTTTAATATACCAGCTATAATTCATGTGATTTTTAGACTATCTTTCTCATTGTTTGTAGGCTTGCACGGGATTCACAAGTGGTATGTGCTCTGTAAGTGCAGCGCTCCAAACCACATAAGCCTCAGCAATTCTACTGTCCTATCGCATCTGGAGGGAGACATGTCATAAGAGCAAGCTTCTCTATTTCTATTTACTAGTTGAGAAACTTTTTTCTTTTACCCCCTTCTTTTCTCAAAGATACTTCTACACTCTTCTCCAGTTTGCAGCCTCCTTCTATTTCCATGTTAATTTATCTTCCTAACTTAAACAGGTCACTGAGGGCTGAAAAGACACTTGGGAAAAGAGAGCTATGCAGAACAGTGCACTTCAAAAATATATTGTGAAGGAGGTAGCTGAAATCAGGGAAGATTCCTCAAGGAAACAAAGTAAATCCAATCTTTTGGTCTCATTGCAAAATGTAGACATAAACTGTATTTCCTGCATAGCTGCTAAGCTTGCTGATGCCTAAATGTTAGAGACAACCTGGCAGTAAAAAAAAAAAACAAAACCCTCAAGTAACCCCAGGGTATGGGGCACAGAGAGCAAACAGTGTGGGACTTCATAGTCTGCTAGTGAAGATGCTCCTCAGGGCAAGGAGAGTCGCAGCTTGGGGTTCTGCTCCTACCCGTCTGTGCCTCTGATTTGGTCTATGCTCAGTTGTTCTCTGGTTGACACTTTTGCTTGAAGACTGTTTTTTAGAACAAAATCATTATATTGGTACTCAGATACACAGTCTTAATTTTTTTCCATATAGAAGCAGTATTTAAAAAGCTTCCTTTTAATAAAGCCAACATGAGGACTTTCACTACTGCAGATGCATCAGGAAAACGGCACCAGTGTAGTTAAGTGTACAGTGACCTTTTTCTATTGTTTTTCTGTTTGCTAGCTGTGAAGTGATACTGCTTCCAAAGTTCAAGTTTGATCCCTTTATCAGCTTTTAACACCCCTAGTGTACTCTTTTGGGCACTGAGTGTTTCTTCTTATATTTAGGGAGAAAAGAAAAGCTTTCCGAGTGCTTTCAGACTGTTAAAGATGTGTAGGCCCCAGACTGAAAACAAACAAGAGCAGAGCCTGTGAGAAACTGCAAAGAAAATAGAAGGAATAATGATTCTCAGGAAAGGGAGTTGCTGCTTTGCTCAGGAGACAAAAATTGTTTGATATAAGTATGGAGGGTGAATGTTATTTATGAATGTTTTGATAGTGCTGGAGGACTCCAGTATCGTCAGTGACAAGTGTTCCTTTAGAGCATATGTTCCAAATAATATGGTGTGATTCAGGCAAGTGGTGTTCACATGAATCCTGATATGTCTAGTGCGTGTGATGCAAACAGTCTGTTTTGCTCATAAATAAATGGAGCAGTGCCTCAGCCGGTTCATACTGGCTTAACTCTTTTTGAATTCAGTGGACTTATGTCAGTTTTTGTCTGCTAACCTTGCTCCCGCATTATTTTTACTGTTAGGCTTGCTTCCATCAATTGCAGAAGCTGCAGAGGTCTGAGGCCTCTTCAGCAGTATCTTGCACCTAACAGAAAACTTGAAACAAATTTCCTCTGTTTCTAATTGAATACACTTACTGCAGTTCTGGGAGTGATACTGGGAGTAGTAAGTCCAGATTTAAATATCCTATGTGCTGAAGGCTCCTATTCTCAGAAGGGTATATGGGTGTAAAGGACTTGATTTACAACAGTTGATTTAATGGATGTTAACACTCTGTGTATTTAACATTGTGCAAACTCCATTTGACTGCAGTCTTCTGTGATACTTGCTAACTTCCAGTTTGAGATGAAATTCCAAATTTGAAAACTAATGAATAAGGGGCACCAACTATCACTTTTCTTCTCTTTACATGGAAGCATATGGGCACAAAAAATCCAAAAATAAGTTAATTTGGAATCTGTCTTGTAGAATCTGTGCTTAAATTTCAGGTGTCCTTGGAGTGTTAAAATATCCAAATGTGTCCATGAGTTAGAACTCAGGTGAATAGAAAATGCTTAACTATGGGGGAGTATTTGGGCCAGGGGCATCAGAACTGATCCTGTACATAGCACAAAGTCCCACTTCCCTGTCAGTCCATGCCCGGGATGTGGAGCAGAATTAGACAAAACATAAATTCCAAAATATGTCACAGGGGGAATGTGAAATGCCAGGTTAAGTCCGGATGATCTCTGCATGAATACAGGGCAGGAAGTTAGCCTGGTTCACTGATGTGGTCCTTGCCCTAGTGCTCCTGAAGATGCAGTGTTTTGACATTAGCATTTAGAGTTTATGGCTCTTCATTCCACACCAACTGAGGAGAGAGTGCTTCTGTAGCAACTCCTACCACCACCCACAGAAGCTTTCTGTCAAGCAATGTGCAACTTCTAGTAGCTATAAAACAATGCAAAAAAAACCCCAGAAAAACAAAAAAAAACCCCTGAGAAGCCCCAATGTTGAAACCTGTCATGCCAAAGACATATGTCACTGGTATGCTGCACACAAATGTTACTCTGCCAACAAATGTTGTTCTTCCCACCCCAAGACTGCCATGTGACTCATTATTTGAATAACCATTTTACATTGCTGTACCCAAGCAAACATAAAGGGAAACATCTTAATATCTTGTAATACTTGTTTGTCATCAGTTATGAGTGTGAATAAATGGGCATATTATGCTAATAAGAGAGAGCAGCTACCCTGCAGCATTATAAGTGCTTCTCTGTTGTCCTAAAGATGTTGTGCAGGTCCTCCTGTGGAATGAACCATGCCAACACCATTGTTACTTTTGCAGTATTTGGTGCTTTCCACCCAGTCTCTTGGGTATTCTGCTTATCACAGGAAATGTCTGAAAATGCTGTATATTCACTGACAAATACTTGTGGTTTGGTTGAGAGGCTTGGCCAACTGCTTCTAAAAATACATTCCTTTCTTCCAAGGAAAGAGAGCTAGGGCTGCTGCTCTTTCCTTTTCAGAAACTCCTCCACCCTTCTACACTGCTTGCAGTCATTCTAACCTCTCCTTTGTTGTTTAGGTGTGGTGTGTGGGCAGCTTTATATTGTTTGGGTAATGCACTGAATGCTCATTTACTTAATGCCTGCTGTTTGCCTGTGTATATTTGTTTTTCTAACTCAGCATGTACAAAGCTGTTTGAGGTAGTAAAATCAGAGCCATGAAAGCCTCTACATTGGGAAATGCAGAAAAGGAGCTTAATGCAAGCAATTTTTAGATACAGTGATACATTGTCTAACACCAGCAAGCTTTCTGAATACAAGGGGCTGGTTTTATTTTGGACTTGAGAAGGTCTAGGTATATAAAGTAATTTCTGAGGGCTGGCTTCATAAGGTATTAATTGCTGCCAGTGAGGGTTTCTCATGTACTCGCTGTGATGACAGCCAGTTTTCCCAATGCAAATTCACAGATAAGATTTTCAATTCCCTATCATCTACCTATTCTAGACACATTCCTTTGGAGTCCAACCATTTTGGGTTGTAACCAGTTCCTCACACTATTCCAAAAGTCATTATGAGATAATCAGCTCTGAATTACTATGGGGCAAGAGCAGGTGCATAGGCATAGATGCAGTTTTTACACTGGTGATATAAACTTTGTTCCAGGTAAATAGTCTGTCAAAACTACTCTAGTAAATAAATTTGATTTCCCAAGTTAGGTGATAGGCTTGTCCACAAACAGCGGGAGATTACAGCATTCAGTTTCCCTCTCAGTGACAACCTAAAAGATCATAGTCACTTAAAAATGTGCCACTACAGGACCCACCATGGGCATTCAGAGATTCAAAGTCAGAACCAGCTGTAAAACTACACTCCTCACCATTAAGTTCTGACAAAATTTCCATTTACCTTTTCCACTGCTGGTGAGGGATGATGATTCCTGATGGTTTCGGAACAATTTCAGTATAGAGCTATTCCAGTTAAGGCTGTGTTGGTACAGGGATGGCAGATCACCTTGAATACCTGGCTGTGGGCAGAAGTGAGCCCACGAAGGCTCCCCTGGCTGATGCAGCCATATAACACTACTGATGTGGGCCAGCCTATCCCACCTGGCATTAGAGGGTAGAGAGCCGTTGTCCCCCGCTTCTCACCCTCTCTTCACTTCTGAACCACGTATCTCGAGGCTCTTGGCTGCAGTACTGTTATCCATGGTCAGAGACTTTTATCACAAGTAGCTGTTTTTTCTGCTCATTAGGCAGATGAACTGCTCAAGTTCCCAGCAGCAGAGGGCAGCAACATAACCTCTGCCAAAGAGTATGTTTTTGTGCCTTATGAAATACAAACTTCTTCACAGGCTCATTCAGTTTGTTTACGTTATAGTATTGTTCAAATACAAAGAAGCTGTTCGTTCTTTCCTCCTTCCCTCGCTGTGGCTCGAAGCACTGGCTTTCATGAGATGATAACTTTCTGATGCCGCAGATTGAGCACAAGATGTTGACGACTCTCTGGCTTCTCTCGCTGGGCTACAGAACTGATGCTGTGGCTGGCAACACACCACCACTGCTGCTCCTTTTGTTGCTAACTGATTTTTGCATAATAAGCTGAGCATACGCTGTAGTCCTTTTGCTGGGATAGGTTACAGAGGAAACAGGTTTTGTTTCCTAAGTGGTTGGTTGGTGGTTGGTTTTTTTGTTTTTTTCCAAAATGTCAGTTACACCACTCTGTGCATCCAAATGAATTCCTGTTTGTACTAACGGCGATGAGCTGGGGTTGTTTCATTTACTTGTAACTGCTGAAATGCAGGGCCGCCTTCTTGCTCTCTGGGCATTCAAAAGAAACGTTAAGAACCTTGCCCAGGTGTTGGCACGGATCGCTGGGGCTACCGGCACCTGTCAAGATCGTCCGTGGTTTGTCACCCATCTCCTGCCGTTGGCGACTCTCACAGCTCCAAGCCTGCCAGAAGATGGTACTGTGAGAAACTCGGCTGCTTCCCTTCGACTGCGTTTTACTCCGCTAAAAACAGCGGAGTGCCGGCGCTCACCTGCTGCCTGTGGCCACGGCCGCCCGCCTGCCGCC
>NW_010973368.1:13282121-13376951 GCF_000737465.1 Haliaeetus leucocephalus | reverse complement strand
CCTTGGCTTGTCCCCCGAGCCGACCGCCCCGGTGCCGTCCGCCGCCGCGCAGGTTTGTGGTGCCGCCGCACGGTGTAACGGTTGCAGCGGGTACAGCCGGGACGGAGGCAGGAGCGGAGGCAGGGCTTCTTGCCAAGGCAGCTCCCCGGGCCGTACGAGGGCTCCCTGTCTACTACCGATACGTATATAGTAACGTAGCTGCAGGAACTGCAACGTACCTCCCCAAATAATACAAGCTAAACGGGTAAAACCTTCTCTTTAACTTCTTTTTTTTAAAAAAAAAAATCACATCTGTGAATGAGTACCTGCCTGCTGGAAGCGCTCAACTGCATTCTGCAACTTTACCTTCCCAGATGTCAGGCTCTTGCCGAAGCCGGGTTGCTCAGCATTGTCAAATGTCTTCGTCTCTCGGTCCCCGCTGCCGGCGCTCTACTGCAGTTTCCAAGCTCCTTGTTTCTGTTCTCCTTCCCCAGCCTCTGTCCCCTTCAAATCTATTAAATATACCCTAACTCGGCTCTGATTTCCCTTAAGCAGATCTGACCTTGTCTCCCTTTTTCTTCCCAAACAGTTAGGTTTCCCAGTTTTTCTGTGATAAGAGCTGCTACCCTCGTTTTTAGATTCTGTACAACTTCTGTATGTAAACCCCCCCACCCCAATGTGTAGTAAGGCTTCAGTTTCTCGTACGCTTGTTTCTGATACCTCTTTTATTCCCAGATCTCTATTTGTTTGACCTGCGTGAATTTAGGTCTTTGTCCAGGAAACCTGTATTCCTAGAAATGGCTCTACTCAAATAGGTTAAGAGACTGAAATCTGCAGGAATTATGGATGTATATGATGATTAATTATGAAAATGATGGTTGCAAGACACTGCTTTCTTTTGCAAGTTCATCAGAGCGGGATGCCTGCCTTCTCTTTTGCCTCAAATCTAAGCCTGGCTATCTTAAATCATTAATGAAAAAGACTATCGCTACGCTACTTTTACCAGCTCCTTGCCACTGCTTTTCTATGTTCATTTTAAGCCCTAGGCATGCTGCAGGCCATTTGAAAATCTTTGTACACAGTTGTGGTTTTCTGGGGAAAGAATTTAAAAAATGCAACAAAATTTTAAAAGCTGATTGGTTGCTTCAAGTGTTTTCCTTCTTTTTCTAAAAGTGTCTCAAATCTGTGGGTTGTTGAAATGCACATCAGCTTGGCACAGCCTCCGTGGTTGCCAAGTGTGTGAGCCAGTTGGATCTCAAGGAAATGTAACTTGCTGCAGTCAGTCCTGTGGCGACTTTTATTTCAACAAGATGCAAACATCTTTTGGTGAGTCACGGGGCATTGTTCCCTACAAACAAGCTGCCAGGAAGTGGAGTCTGACAAAGCTGATGGGCTCTCTATAAAAACAGTTTTCCCCTACACCCAGTGCTGTTTTCAGATTCTCTGTGAATCATCAGATCCGGAGTCCTCTCAAATCCCAAACGAAGGCAGAATTAGCTACCATTCAGGGTGCGGTACTGTGGTGCTTGACTCTCTTCTTGTAGTCTTTCTTCTGATAGTTCCAGTTCTTTCCTTCAGCCTTGTATTTCACTGCTTCTCCTTTACCTCCCATCCTAGCCAAGACTTCTGCTGTGCTTCCAAGTCTGTTCCTGGTGTGTATTGTCCTCTGTGTGGCCTTCGTGCACTGACCTTACTGAAAAGAGTGTCTAGCTTTTCCTCTTGTATAAGCCATTTTTCTGTGCCCCTCCAGTTATCTGTGGCTCTCAAATCATCCTGAAAACCTCTGTGTACACTTGTGGATGCTCGGCCTCAGGATGTGGCTGTACCTGGATCCACATGACTGTGAAGAGCAATGCCACTCCAAATGCTCCAAACCTAGCACCTGCATCACAGCTTCAAAAAGATAACTAGCCTTCATCTTTTAGCATAGCTTCTATTGGAAGTTTCAACTTCTATTCCCAGTTTCAACTGAGTGTGACGTAAGGAGAACAGCTCCAAGGTAATTAAGTTCTTGCAAATGTTGTAGAAACAGGCCAACAGGGAAAAGCAAGTCTAGAGTCAGACAGTTGCCAATTTTCTCCAGTTTTTAGCTTAGTGACTGAGTGATACGTTCATATGTGACTGCCTCCATTTGGCAATAAGATATTTGGTGTAAATGAAGTTGCAAAGAGAAAAGGAGAAGGATTTTCTGGGTGAATGCCCCTGAACTGGCATCTCCCTCAAAACTTCAAAGAGATAAATAACTGATTTGACACATCACATTTTGAACAGGGAAACAGAAAATCTTAGTACAGTTCAGTGTAAACATTTAATCAACCAAGGAACACAGTTCTGTAGGAGATGTGATTTCCTGAGTTGTGCTGGTCACAAAGCGCTTTGTTTTTACATCTCTGCATCTCCAGGGCACAGCTCCTGTCTTTGTTCTGCCAGGCACACATTTGCGCAAGTACATCAAGTAAAGAAGGGCTATGATCTCATCTAGTGTCTTTAGATCTATTATATTTTGACAGAATTGGCCAACAGTTTCAAGACTTAACCGAATGTCATCATATAAGCATAATTCCCTTGAAACCAAGCAAAAGTGATGATCACTCATCCTGACTCAGAATAATGTATTTCTTGATGCGGCTGGTAGGGCAAATCCCAGATCATCTCTAGCAATGACAAGATACTGGATTTTTGTTTTGGTTTGGTTTTTTTTAACTGTTGGTCCTTGTCAGTTGTAGATGGGGTTTTGTGGCAGAGCTATGACCTGTCCTGGCAAACTTGTTCTACCATATATACAGGTGCAATGATGTCCTTAGAAAGGATCCCTTTGCAACTGCATTGTACATGTCCACATAAGGACTGTGGGCTAAGTGTGAATCCTGGCAACTCAGGCATGTGAAAGGGAAAAGCCACGTGGTAACAGGAAAATTCTTGAGCTCATGGGATGGCAACAGAGGGTGTAACTGGCAAGGGAGTTTTTTACTTGGCACAGTTATCTGGAGACAAAGGTATTCAGGCACCTGAGATCAACAGGAATAAATATGAGGTTCCTAAATACCTCTCTGAGTCTGGCTAAAAACCTCCTCGCTGTCTTTGGAGTGTAGGCAGTGGAATACTTCTATTCTTCAAGGAAAATATCTCTTAAGGTAGTACTTACTGATGGTCAGTAATGTCTCAGCTTTCTCAGGCTTCATTTGACTGCAATTCTGTGAAATTAAAAAATGCAGAGCAGGTGTTCAGGTCTTTTTTGATCATGTGTGTCTGCTCTGCAAAAAACTGAATGGTAGGATTTGTGCCTTTAGTTAATATTGATTAAATAAACGTACTCTGAAATGACACAAGAAAAACTGAAAAGTTTAAAACTCAGTGTTTAAACTTCAAAACTCAGCCTGATATTGATTAGTGGTAGGCCCCAAACTACACATTCTTTAATTTTGCTAAAGTTTTTGTCTGAAATGTAATTCAATTGCCTGTAGCTGATATTGGCATATGTATTTAGGAAGGTAGAATTTTCTTACAGCAATTCTTCTGTGACTAGTTGTAGTGTTGTCAGCATCAACTTAAGTACATTTTCAAACAAAAGAACAAAATTGTATTTTTCTTGTTTGTTCTCTAGTGTTTGATTGTTTAGGGCATAACAGTCAGAGTTTTAAAGAAATAGAGTCTTTTTAAAAGAAAGTAGAGATCCTTACATAAAGAGCTCTCCTTACACACTCTTCTCCAGAGCTGGAGCTTCAAGTTGGTCCTTCCCTTCCATGAGAATCCATGACTCTGCAACATCCTGACTTGCCACTGGATGAAGGCAGGGCAAGTAGTAAACATGCTGTCTGTTAGACATTGCTGTTGAATTCACTGCTTCACAGAATCAAAGTACTGTGAACTGTTGCTTATCATTATATGACCCTGTGTGGCTAATAAACTGAATCACAGGGTGGTACTGCCTGTATTACAAAAAAAATGACTTGTGGACTTGTGAGCCTTGCGGTATTTAACTTCAGCTATCTGAAGTGGCCCCACCTCAGTGTTGAAATAAACATGGTAGATCTGACAGGGAAGGGCATTCTCATTGACACCACGTGTCAGGTTAATAAGCAATCTTTTATGTCTCTGTCTGTCTGTGCACATACCTTAATTGTATTCCAAGGAAAAATGCATTGATTTTAAAGATGATGTGGACTCATTTGTTTCCCTTTAGCAGAACTGACTTTTCATGTCCCTGTTGGTACAAGCATTATGTTACACTTAAACAGAAGACATGGGCTTGATATGAAGTCCTTCATATCAAGGGATTTCAAAGAATTTCTGCTTTGACTGTAATAGGCTGAGGATTAAGCGGCAATCTCAGCCTTGGGATCTCACTGAACAGATGCATGAAATAATGTACTGGAAGGAATCGAAGGAGACAGCATGAAACAAGGAGAACCACGAGATTGTAATTTGCTTGGAATTCAGATATCAAGCTGTGGCTTGCTTGTTTTGTTCTTGATTACTGTTTGTTTAGTGGTATTAAAAGGTGAAATAACTGTTGCTACAGTTGTACTATGCAGAAAGCCTTTTCAGAAATGTGACAGTAATATTTGGGAGCACAAGATGAATGAGAGGCCCATGTGGGATAGCTTGTGTTGGGGGACTTACTGTTATACTTAGTAGATATAGTGCCTGTCACTAGGGAATCCTAGAAACACTTTACATGAGGCTACATGCTGCTCCCCTTGCACCAGTTGATGATGATGATAATAATAATAATATTAGAATAGAATAGAATATTTCAGTTGGAATGGACCTACAATGATCATCTAGTCCAACTGCCTGACCACTTCAGGGTTGACCAAAAGTCAGAGCACATTATTAGGGGCATTGTCAAAAAGCCTCTTAAACACCAACAGGCCTGGGGCATCGACCACCTCTCTAGGAAGCCTGTTCCAGTGTTTGACCACCCTCTCAGTAAAGAAATGCATCCTAACATCCAGTCTAAACCTCCGCTGGCACAGCTTTGGACCATTCCCAGGCGTCCTATCACTGGATCCCGGGGTGAAGAGCTCAGCACCTCCCTCTCCACTTCCCCTCCTCAGGAAGCTGCGGAGAGCAATGAGGTCGCCCCTCAGCCTCCTTTTCTCCAAACTAGACAAACCCAGAGTCCTCAGCCACTCCTCATGGGACATTCCTTCCAGCTGTTTCACTGTGTTTGTTGCCCTTTTCTGGACACATTTGAGTACCTTAACATCATTCTTAAATTGTGGGGCCCAGAACTGCACACAGTACTCAAGGTGAGGCTGCACCAACGCTAAATACAACCGGATGATAAAAAAAAACTCAATACAGCAAGTTGATAAAAAAATTCCTATTGGCTTTAGTAGGACAGCAGTCAGACCTGCAAAAACCTTTGGGTTCCTTTGAGGCAGGTAGATATTACTGTATCTGTGGGACAGCTGAGCAAAGTGAAGCACGTGATACTGTGGTGTTTGCCCAGGTGATGCAGGAATTCATTGGCAGAGGGAGAACAGCGACAAAAGTCTGACTGGTAGCCCAGTTGGCAGGCTTCCTCTCCCAGGCACGTTCCTCCCACTGCTGGAGAGTAACAGCACTTTGTAACCTCTTTCAGTGTCACTAAATAACAGAATATTCAGGAAGTTGTTTGATGGAATGAGAGATGTTCTTCAAGGCTCCTTGAAAATACATGATTTTCAATAACGAGTGTACCCTTAAGTACTGTTTTGATCCAGGCTGGCGTATACAACCAGAGTTCTCATGAACTCTCCTGAAACTGTTTTCATAGTTCTGCTAAGTAAACAGCACAGTCATCAAGGCCTTAATCCAGACAACATACAAGTTGAGCATGTATTTTTGAGCACATGGTTATCTTTCTCTTCATGTGTTGGACTGATTCAGAAGAGCTGTGTTCTCTGCCACAGGTTTGCTCTGTGATGTTGAAGGAGGATGTATGATCAGAGATTTAAAATGGGACCAGTGATGTTGGGTGCTTCATGTTTTGATGAGTCTGGCACTGTCTGTCAGAGGCTATGTTTGAAAGACAGATGCTGCTGAGAGCATTAGTGTCTCCATCTGTGAAATGGGGACACTAACACATCATCTCATAGGGTACACTTGATGTGTGTGGCAGCTGTGTTGTAGGTAGTAGGTTGGAGGGTGTCATGGGTGAGACAGAGTAAACCACCCATAGTGGATCTGGATACTTGGGTTTATTTAAAAAAAAACAAGATTGGAGCTTTTACCCTATGAGATTCTCTCACACACTGACTCACCTACTCACTCAGCTGGACTGACAAAACAGCATAAAAAAAATTAAGCTGTGAAAAAAGTGTAGGGTTACTTTTGGCTCTATTTTCTCTCCACCTTACATAGAAGTGATATGTGATTTAAAGCATTGCATGCTTGTCTTTTGTTTTCCTGACATTATGATGAGTCAATCCTAGCAGAAAAACATGTGTTGCCTCTGACTGAGGAGTAGTTTAAGAGTTGTAACAGCTGGTCTTTATCTAGGCTTTGTACCCTGTTGTCCATCCAGCCTGTAGAAGTTCAGGGAAGCAGAAGGTGGAAAGCGTACAGACACTGATGTACCTGCTGTGTTTTCAAGTCGGTTAGATGGAAAGGTAGGGTCATGTGAGGAAATATGCCCCTGCCTTAAAGATTCTGTGAGTAAATAAAAGAAACCAATCTTTGCAGCTGTCAGTTCTTCCCCAGGCTGTTCATTTCCTTTAACTTAGATGACTGAATTTTCTTAATGCAAAAGTCTCTTTGCATGAGCACTCTTGAGTCTCTGTGGGAACATGGTAGTGGTTATATGAATGGCAGATGACAGCAGTTGACAAATGTAGGTGATGTTTCTTATATAAGTCAGCAAAAATGGTCTAGGCTTTGTACATCGCTAATAACACTAGCTCAGTAAACACCAGAGAAGCGCCTGGGTTAATTTAGATCTCCAGATAAAGACAGCACCCAAGGAAAAATTTTCTTGTTACCTTGTCTTTTAAGGCCACAGGAGTTGAGGTAGAAATCTTGGCTTTGTGACAATATTGCCCTTGGCTTCACCAGAGCCTGGGATTTTCCCTTGTATTCTCAGATTATAGACCTGCTGACTCCATTAGTTGTTCTGTCAGTGGGTGCACACTGCTGGTATGAGATACCTATGTACAGAAAATGTCTTCAATCTAAAAGAAAGAAAAAAATTTCAAGTTTCTCTATTTATTTTTTTTTTTAATATACAAGCTTCGAATTCCTGTATTGTAGGACTTTCCCCCTCTCCTCGTGTCCTTGTTCCCTAGTTACTACTTAATTTTTAAAGACCCTTTCAGTGTAGAATTAATTTCTTTACCCAGATTTTCTCAGATCCAACCCCAGGTATAACTGCTTCTCCTCTGAAGCACTTCAGCTGGAAGGCAGTGCCCTTGCCACCAAGCTCTTAGTCCAGAGCTAAAGGTCCTTGTCAGAAAAATGGCCCTGTTATGGAGATCCCCAAAACAATTGTTCCCTGCCATGAGAGAAGCTCATGAGTAAGTGTAGAATCAATAAATTAATAATTAGGGAGACAAAGAAGAAGGAAGAAAGAGAATGATGGTGAAGCAGTAAGAGGAAGTTACTACTGCAAGGAGGCGAGGGAACAGGAGCGTGTCCCTGGCATTGCCTGGCAGCTGCCTGCACCCTGGGTTGTGTGAGGCAGTCATAGCTGTGCCACCTCCAGCTGTCCACAGTATGGCTTCATCACTGCCCATCAGACTAGATCTCGCTGCCCACATCCCTGTTTTGCCTGCAATACCATATACTTTCTCCGGTGCTGCGGAAGATGGGTAGGAACATCTTCTGTCCATTTGCAGAATACCCTTTCTTCAAACACTCCCTTAGAGGCATCCCTTGTCATGATGCTTGTCCACCGTAACCAGCTGATGGCAGTTACCTCAGGGGTGCTTGGGACGGGGCTACCGGCAACTCTAAAGGTATTCTTGCCTTCAGCATTACTTTATTTGTGCCCTCAGCTGTTTGGTTGTCCAGCTGTTGTGTATAGTGACAATACGTAATGATGGAGGAGGGCTGGCACTGTCATTCTGGTCTGCAGAGTGAAGTAGCATTTGATGTCTGATGAAAGAGCGGAAGGTGTTTATAAAAAAAATTTTTGTAAGTAATTACATGAACACATTTAATCCCAATGTATCACAGCTTTTCTTCTTTTTTTAAAAAGCCCTGCTAGTGTTGAATAGTTGTAGCTAGTCAGTGCTGAGGAATTTAGCTGGATGTTAACAGGCTGCTTCAGCACTCCACGTGTAATTGTTTTCTGTAGTGTGCCCTTCCCATGTCGTCTATCACTCTGGTATTTATGAAGTGCTTTTAGGTTATTGCTACTAGCAGGTTACACCTCCAGTTTGGGGATTTGCAGATAGATTTTTTTTTTTTTTTAGTTAAGCAACTATACCAGCAGCTAACCCACATCTTGGTTCTTTTAGTTTTGCTCAGATCAGTTCTGACATTCTTCAGGGTTTGGTTTTGTGTGTGGGTTGTGTTTTGGGTTGGTTTTTTTTTAATGCTAACTGGTAAAGTCAAAATACTTTTTTTCTTGTTGAATGGGACAGAGCATAATGACTACCTCAGCCTGATCTTCCAGATGCTAAGCTTGCAGGTGGGACACCTGAATCATTAGGCTATGCCTAATGATTAGGTTCTGCATGATGATTCATTATTTACACAGAGTGAAATTGTAGCAGAAAGAGAGACCAAGAACTTGATGGCTTTTCTGTGCCACCCCTGCCAGTACCTCCAAGCCCAGTACTTAGGACAATCTGAATGCTTGGTGTGGGTGTTCCTTTTCTGAAAAGTCCTTTCACAGCCGTTCCAAACCAGATTCTTTGGGGAGTAGCAATTTCATGGACAGTCCCTTTATATCAGTGTTATTCTAATTCAGAATTAAAATATAGTTAGAAATACAATCTTTCCCAGAAGATGGAAATTTTGATTCCCGCACATCCCCAAGCTGCATTTAATTTGTTACTGAGAGAGCAGCTTCCACCTCTGGCCAGCCTATGATACCACCTCTGCTAACGCTTGGTAGACTTTCACCTGGGCACTTTCACGCTTTTGCTCCCAGTCGTGTCCTCACATGTAATCCTTCCCAAATCCACGTCATGACCGTCTCTCAGATTCCTCCTTAAAACTCTTTTGCTGCAATGTCTGTGGAGATTTAACCATGGTTAGGCAGCTGCTGCTCTGCCTGTGGCTTTTCACACTGGCTAATACCGCTTCATTGCTCCTATGTGTCCCCCCTCTGTATCTGTATTCTGCCTCTTCTCTTCTGCCTCAGCAGTAACCTTGGTGAATTGGGGATGCCACTGCTGCTCTACACATGCTACCTGCAGCATGGTGGAGTGCTGGTTCACAGCTATGACCTGAGCCTCTGCAGAGTAGTAAGAATATGTAACACAGTTGTAATGGTCATCTTGGAAGAAAATTTTTTATACTGCTGCTCTGTTTCCTACCTGCGGGGCTTCATAGCTCTTCATCAGAGCTCAGGCAACGCTTTATAATTTATGACCCTTGTAACCCTACTGGGGTGACAACTTCTGTCTCCTCAACAGTTAGTGGTCTGGTACATCACTGGCTGTTCAAAGATACAGATGATTAGTGGGCAATGAGGCCAGTCTGTCTGGAGTATCACTTAAGTACAGTAGGTTAATCGGTGGGGCAGTGTAGTCATTTAACTCCATGGCCTGCACTGGGTTTGCAGAAATATATTTCCTTTTCAGTGCCTGCAGACTTTAAGGTAATCTAAGATCATCCAGCTGGTTTTCTTACAGATGTAATTGAATCCATCTTTGAACATAGAGATGTCAGGCTAAAGAAGGGACCATTTAAATGCTTTCCACTACCACAACAGAAATGATAGTTGACTTGAAGAGTGGGAAAAACACTGTTCCATCCCTTGCTGGAACTGAAAATAGTGTTCTTTGTATGGAAAAGAAGGGAATGGCAGGTCAGATGTTGTGGGAACATTTGGAATATTTTGCTGAAACTGCAGTTTCCTTTTAAAATATGGAAAAATGTAAAATCAAATTTGGTCTAAAGGGAATTATGCTCAAGTGGTAGTCTAGGATTTATATATTTAAAATATGTTGTGATACTAACTTACTGAAAGTTTTATGGGGAATGCTGTATTTCTGACTGTTAGTTTGATCCTTTCATTGCTGCCTCCAGGTTGTGGCTGACTGTACTCACCAGAGTAGCTGCTGGGTTCCTTTGCTTTCTAGGTTAGTCACTGAAAGAGACCGCTTCTTACTGTGTTTTAGCAGCTGCTGTGTATAGCTGATGTTAGCCATATATGCTCTCCTTCCTCAGTACTAGTAGTTTCAGTCCTTTTATTTTTTTTTTTAACAGGACTATGGCAAATTTACAGTGACTATGGGATTTACCACATGAGAGAGAGAACAGGGGAAAAGCCTGTGAAGGGGTTCATTTATAGGCATTTTAAACTCCACCATTCAAACAGCAACACAATCCTAAAACAACTCTGATTTGACTTTCAGATAAATAGACTGCTCTCCAGTTTGCATTCCCCCAGGCATTGTATATTTTAATCTGCAGGCTGATGTGTTTTGAGATGTTCTTATCATTTCTAAGGGTTATTCACGTTAGCAAAGGGATGACAAGACAGTTGGAAAATAGCTGGTGTATCAGTTCCCTCTCTAGAGGTATTGACAGGCATTGCTAACTCCTAAGATGTTCCTCCTCTTCTGTCCCTTGGTTTTTTCACCACTGGTGACAAAATTGTGCGTTCAGTTGGCTTCATTGGGGTCACCATTGCACATGGTGGTCACAGTGTAGCTAAGGCTACTGGTCTTCAGTTAATCCTCTGTATTGACAGCTTCACAGGGTTAGCTTGATCAAGAGCTTCTACTCCATTGCTGTTCTTCCACCTAGATTTTCATCCCGTCTTTGTTCCTCTCTTCAGTTTTTCCTCATGCTGTTCACTTGTGCTGCCTGATTCTGAAATGGGTGGAGAGATTCATACTTTTATCCCTGTTTGCACCTGTAACTTCTAATGTGGAAGTAGAATTTGAAACAACTTTTTTCCCCATGTTTTATTTTCACTGATTTCTCCACCTTTCCTCCTTACTTTTATTATAATCCTAGAAATGCTGCTCAGTCTAGTACAAATTATGATACACAGCAGCTGTAAAACTAGAGAGATTGCTCGCCATATGGACTTGCTTTGGATTTACACCAGCTTGAGTGTAAGTGGGATCTGGTTTGGTCCTGGAGTATATTAACTAGATTTACACCATTAGGATGATGCAAATGGCAGTGGGTGGGTAGACCAAACCAGTGGGTTTCACTGAATGTCTAACAGCAGACGTAACCAGTGGGATCATAATTAATTGAAGGAGAATGCTGCTTTATATTTTCCAATAGTTTTCGGGAACAGGGAATGGAGAATTCATCATGTGCTCCATCACGAGAGACAGCTAACGCCTACACAGTGTATTCCATTCAGTCAAATTGTGCAGCAGTGGTATTGCCCGAAAATATTGGCTAACCTCTTTTTCGCATTGCACGGTTGTAACTGAGAGCAGAATCTAGATTAGTGTGTCAGTCTGTGAAGGGAATCTCCTGCTAGAGAGCTGAGAGTAAAAAAGAAGTGGAAGATAAGGTGGGTAGAAAGGAAAATTATAATTATGTTAGAGGTTGGGCTAATGATATCTAAAAATCTCGGCTCTGACATGTACCTGTCTCCACTTTTACTTCTTGCTGGTTTTCATGCTGCATATTCTGGACTAACTCCTGTTCAGCAAACATCTGCCAGGCATAATAATTTCAAGCATTAATCCTTACAGGAATTAACCAGCTTGTTAGTTGATGACCTGAACTAGATAGTTTCTGGGGATTATTGCTATTTAAATCTCACCTACCTTGCAAACAGTGGCAGCATGCCGTGCGGGTTTTCTTTTATTTTCTTCTTTTTTTTTTTTTTTTTTTTTTCCTGGGCTGATATGTCTTTAGATTGTCACCCCCTCTTTCACTCCTGCCACGCAGCAGGAGGCAGAGAGGAAATCCTGTGCTACCTCCGACATAAGTAAGGAGGAAGCCGCTGGTTTCTCTTCGCGCCAGACTTGCTCGTGCTGCCGGCCGTGCCGAACCACTGTCGTAACGCCACGCAGAGGCCAGGCTGGATTGCACTTGCCATGCTGGAAACTCATGGGGGAACTTTGATGAAATCGCCACAGGCTTTTACCAGCCCCTTTTTCCAGAATTCCCAGGATTTTGGTAAGGTTTTTGCAAGGTTTGTTACTTTTGTTTTGTAATGAAGCGAGATGGTTGTAACCGTGCAGCCTGTCGGTACCTTTTGGCTCCTAATAATTTTCGAACTCATTTTTTGCTTTCCCTTAAATTTGCCAGAGAGATGGAAGCGTCAGAGATACTAAGTTCCCTGAAATTTCAAGGATTTGACTTACGGTGAAAAGGAGATAGAAAGGAGTGGCCTGCTGGGGGAGGGCAATGACCGAGGGCTCCGGCAGCAGGCGGCTGGTGGCACACACCAAGACCAGCCCATTCGCGCGCTCGTCTCCAGAGAAAGCCCGCGCCCGGCCTCCTGCTCGGTGCCAGTGCCGCAGGGCGCTGGCGGAGAGGGTGGGAGGATTGGAGGGCCCTGCGCGACAAAATGAGGCCTGGTAAACTGCTTTGTGAGCAGCAGGCCAGGATGCGGAACTCCTTCATGTAAGGCAGGAAAAGAGAAGCGAAAATATCCCTACCGTGGCGCTCACCACAAGGGTCAGAGATAAGGGGCAGGCAGTGAAGTTAATAGAGTGTCTGTTGGGAGTTGGAGTGTTGCGGGCACTCAATACATGGTATCAGCTTTTACAGCCCCCAGGTGTTCACCAAATCGGGACTGCTGAGATCCCTTCCCTGAAGTTTGTTCAATAGTGTGGCTTTAAGGTCCCATATGTGACTGTTGAAACCTGGGTGTACGGATTAAGCTAAAAAGAGATTAAAGAAATTCAGTATTATTTTTTAAGTAGGGAGTATAGTTTGCACAAGCGTTGTCGCATGTGTTGTGCTCATTGAGCCCAAACGTGGCCATTGGAGGCTCTGTTGTGCTGTGGTTTAGCAGTGGTTCCCTGTCACAGAGTCATAGAATCATAGAATGGTTTGGGTTGGAAGGGACCTTAACAATCATCTAGTTCCAACCCCCCTGCCATGGGCAGAATCAGATGCATTTTCCTCCAGGAAGGCAATCACCTGCTTCTCCTGTTTTCTGAATCAACCTTTAGCAAGGTACTACTGAGCCCTGATCTATGAATTCAAAGGAGAAATAGCAGGAGAAAATTCCAATGACGCCTTTAAAATATAACAAGTGTTTGTTGTACCTTTAAAAGATGGCCTTGGAGACTACTGAAGAAAGATTATTATTCTTTTAGATCAAAGTTAAGGCTGTGCCATGATGTGTATTACTCCCTATAGGAATAATTATATATTATTGGGGTTATAAGAATCTATATCTTTACACTTTTTCCTTCTTTCAAATGTTTGAGAATCGTTACTGCTATGACACATCTGTCAGGAGATGTTTCTCAAATATGCCAGCATCTGTGTGGAAATCCTCAGCTGATATAAAACTCTGTTGCTCTAAATGTATCTCCATGTTAGCTCTCTGGCAGCCGGCGGCCCCAGAGTTATGCACCATAATATTTAGGGTGGGATTTTCAAAGTTGCTGAGAAGAAGTAGGCTCTGAGGTCCCATTGGGGTCTAAATAGAGCTGAGCTGCCTCATCTTTTGAGATGTTCGCAGGAAAAAAAAGAGCTCTGTTTTCTTATAGTTTTCAATTTTTAAAAGGTAATTAAAAGTGGATGATGTAAGAGTGGGAAGAATAAGCATCGGCTTTACTCTCGCTGCTCAGCACAGTAATTAATCTGTGATCACAGCTTTAAATAACTCTCTGGTCCTCCTCACTGGAGGTGGACTGCTGACAAACATGGCTTACTGCTGGGTCCTGCTGCCACTTTACTCTTTCTTTTAGTTTTGATTAATCTCAGTAGGAGGAGGTTCAAATCCTATTTAGGTTTATAAACTATAGGACTTCAGTCCTCAATCAGGCTAAAAAGACTACTAAAAAGGCAGTGCTGCTTCATCTCAGAGGCGTTCTTCATCCTGTTGTGAAATCCTGGGCTATCAGAGCTCTGGAGTTATGGCGATGGTGTTTTCTTTACAGAACTGAAAATGTGCTTGCACTCCAGCGGCTGCTAGGGCTGGTCTTTGCAATTGAAAGCAGAGATGCGGTCTTGCTCTTTAACCCACAGTGCCTGGTGAGCACGCACAGTGGGAGGGTGACGAAGACATGGAAACTGCAATAGTTCAGGCAAAAATGAGTCACGAGAAAGCAGCCTGTTTTATTCAATTCCAGAAGTGTTCTCAGCCACTCAAAATTAATTTATATCCACCATTTTGCAGTGGTCTACTTTGTTTCTGAGCTTAGGGATGAGGTTGCTGGCAGTTCCAATAGCGTATTTTGTTTGGGACACAGGCTGGCCTTGTTTGTCTGTGGGTTTGTCTAAACGGAAACCAGCGCGGTTTTGCAACATAAAGCCTGGCATTATCAGCTTAATGCAAATATGACTTTAAATTATGTCCAGAGTGCTGGCTGTTCAGGTCTAGCTTTTCTTACCCTGCTATATGGTTTTGACAGCATTTCAAGTGTTAAGCTCTTGCAGTGGTCATTTCTCTCTTTCTTTATATAAACACATCTTCCTGTTGTGTACAAATTAAAATATGCTAATTTTTCCATGATCATGTGCTTTGATCCCACGAAGATAACGCTTATTTTAATCAACTTCAGTATTTAAAATTAGTATTGTCCTACTTGCTAACTATTTTTTTAATTCCAATGAGTCTCTCTTTCACCATATAAATATCTCATTAGCATCATCCTAGTGATAATGTTTTGAAAGATATATCTGAGAAATCTTATGTTTTGGGGAGTTAGTCCTTCAGCTGTTCCTCTAAAGGGGACAAAAGATATTGGGCCCTTAGAGTATACTTGTTAAGTACTTGCAAGTGACTTTATTTCTAACAAATATTTCTAGTAAATACTTGACGTAAAAGGTTTATTAGTTTAAAAGCCGTTGTGCTTAGTGCTCTGAGGTTGTACACAATTGCTCACTCAGAGGCAGAGGCATTTGGCTGATGGTCAAATGAGATTTTAATACTGGTTTTGTAAGGGGGGGAAAAATTGTATGTGCAAAAACCCCCTAGATCCAAATGTGGAAACAGTGATGTGGAAGAGGAAAGGATGCAGACTTTGAGACAGATTGACATCCCATAGCCCTGAGCACCCACATTACAATTGTAGGCCTCTTCAGGACATGGGATTCCTGCAGAAGGCACATTGTCCCACCTCTGGCATGGATCCTTGCTTGGAAGTGCCCCTCTCTCGCACTGACTCCCCAGGGAATCGCAGGGCTCCTAGCTCAAGGTGTCCCACCGACAGCCTGAGGTCCATTGCAATGAATCCTCTCTCCTGGTGAGAGACACACTTCTGAGTCCCAGCGTGTTTGCAGACACCAAGCTGACGCCACGTGCTTTAGCAGGGCTTGAGGATCTCTTAGTATCTCTGGCTTCAGGGGGTGGGCGGAGGACATGGGTGGTGGAACCACCACAGCTTGCATAGAGCACTGGAAATGCAGCTGCAGTCTCTAACGGCCCTTTCTGCATTCCACCTCCCCGTGTCCCTAAGCGCACACTGACACCTTGCTTTCATTGCTGAACCCTTCTGACATGCCATCTGTAATCTCCTTGGGACAGAGGTATTATCCTTTTAACTGTAGGGCACTTCTGCTCACCGCAAGGTGCTGTGAAAGTGCACTCTTTGTACGCAGATTAACACATTGGGGTCCTGATTATGAAAATGGCCCTCGGGAGTCACCGTGTGACAAACTGCACACAAACGAGAAGAGCTGCTGCCAGCCAGCCGGGGAAGATGGACAATTTCTTACTAGGGTTGTGATGCCAAACCAAAATTAAGCAGCGCAGCTGCGGTATTAAGAATCGCAAGGAAGAATTACTTGGGGATAGTCTACAGAGCAAAACTAATTTGCAGAATATATTTGGCAAATAGTTAGGAATAACCACACCTTTGAGAAAATGAGATTGTCTGTACACAATTTATGACCAGCAAAAGAGGAACGATTTATCAGATATATTATTCACTCTGAATTATTCACTGATCTCTAGCCAAGAGGCAGATACCTCAGAGGTTTATTAGTCAGTGTATCAGTGCTGTGACTGGCACCCGGTACTGAGGCATCATCCAGTCTGTGGAGGACAAGTGGGAGATAATTAAATACATAAATTCAAGCCTCCAGAGACTGTGAGACTAATGCGCCATTGGCTTGCAGTGCTTTTTCATTGGCTGACTGATGGTAAAACTCTTAGGGAGCTGAGCAAAGCTGAAACCTAGCCTACTTCAGCAGCTGGGGACAAGTTCACAAGCTGTAGATTGCTGGTAAGCCCACAGGTACCTTTCCGGGCCAATTTCTGAAGCAGATTCCCTGGATCTGAAGAATCTCTGCTGAAGTTGTAGAGCAGAGGTGTTTAAGCTGTGATTTCCCAGACAAAAGAGTCTGTGAATGGTAATTAGGAAGTCTCTTGTCATTAAGTTTAAAGTCCCTAAACAGAGATCTGCATCTCTGTAGAGATACTTGAAAGGGTACATATTAGAAAAGGTTGAAAATCACTCTCTGCAGTGTTTAACTGAATTATCAATTTTGTTCTTGTCCTTTCAAGTATTTCCTTCTTGCCTAGAGGCAAGAAACAAAGTGCCTTTGAAGATGAGGTGTTAATCTATAAAGGGGTTAGAGATAGCCTTACTCCCCAGGGGGGCTGAGTGAATAAATGCTCTAAAGATTGTTTAATACCTCAATAATGTGGGGATAGAAGATCAAAATCTAAATCAGACAGATATCTAATATAGATACTCTGTCTCCTTGGTGGCAAAAAGGAATTCTGGATCAGTACTAAAACCTGCATTTTACTTACCTAATTGAATCATGATAGACCGGCTGTGTGTGTGGAGTGTATGGAGTGGGGAGACATTTGTAATAGAGTCCTCACCTATACTTTTTACTTCCAAATGACTTGAAGATTGAAATATAAAAGTGCTGTGGTCAGATCTACTGATTGTCATTCCTGATACTAAAAGGGAAGATAGCCCCAGGACCCAACTCTGCCTTACTTGCACATGATGATTCCATTCAGGTATAGAATTATTTTAAAATTTCAATCCCTTTTTTTAGGAAATGGCTTTTTAGACCTGGGAATTACATGTTTTCCACAGCAGTCTTAGAAAACAAAAAGATAGGCCATTTGCACTGGCTGTCACCAAAGTCTGAAATTAATCTTTAAACAAATGATTGAAAACAAAATCAGGCTTTTTTGAGAGTTAGCTTGCACAGAACATGTCTCTGCTTTTCAGTTTTTTGTATCAAATAGAAAATTGTCAGGTGTGATCATGTTGTGGCAGAACGTCTTGCGTTAGCCATAGGCTTCCTAGGAATGGTTTTGTAAGGGAAAGGAAATGGTTATGATATGCACGAGTGCTGTATGTACTCATGATGTTCGCATTCCTTGGTTGAAGGGAATGCTTGTAACTAGGATATGGATGTGTTTATTCCAAAAAACTATTTATTCTCTAGCTCATTAATTAGGGCAAACAATCGCTGACTGTCATAAACATTCACTGCAAATAGCACAGGAAAGGGCTCTGTTGGAAGATGGCCAAGGTGATAGGATTAACGTGTTGAGCCTCTAAAAGACTATGCTGGAAGTAACGACACCTTTTATTTGAAACCTGGAGGGCTTCTGCACCTACTCAGGCAGTTTAACTCAGCTCTACCTGGGTGTGGCTACCCCGGAGGCTTTCAGTCTCTCGCCTGGTAAAGCATCAGCTAATAACGCGATGCAAAATAGCTCCTCCTGGAGTAGACCAAGAATAGTCAGCTGTGGAAAGACAACAGTCAGTGCTTTGCCTCTCTGTGATCTGTGCCAATGACTGACCCTCCGCTCCAGCCTGAAGCAGACAGGGTCAGAGCTCTCTTTACCATATCAAGGGAAGGTGAAAAGTTATTAAATTATCCCAGATACAATTCCCAGAACCAAAATTGCTTCCACACTCATGCATTTGTATAAAATTTGACACAGTCCAGTGGGTTTGTTTAAAATATTTTTTTTTTTCACATTCAATCCCAGAACCAAATGGAAAGGGTTATGAAAAGTTTGAAGTATTTCCATAATCGGAAAACGGTTTCCCTAATGGTGAGTGATTTGAATTTCCTGGAGCATTTTTTGTACTTTTATTTTTGTAAGAACTGGGTTCTGGAAACTATTCAAGTAGTACACGGATATAGGATTCCAAGACATATTGAAGCCATTTAAAAGCCTGTGTTCTGTAAATGTAGGGTTTAAAAGAATGTGTAAAATGGGAGTGGTTGTGAGAAATGTTTTAAGAAGTTTGTTGGTTTTTTTTAAAAAAAAAAAGCAGCATGACTTGGCAGAGATAAAATAGTATGTTAGGAAACATTGCAAAATAATAGGATAATTCTAACAAAAAGATACTGCACTTGCAAAATACCTTTAAAAGCTCTCAGTAGTGCATTAAAAATATTAAATAAGTAAATCTCGCAATAGCCTTGTGAGAGTTATTAGATGCACTAGAAAGATTGCTGAAGTAGCTGTACTTGAGGAAGAAGTGCTTGCAGAAATTTGGCTCTGTGAGTGCTAGTGGATCACGTAGAGGATGACCTGTGCGTTTCACTGTGTCAGGGTCTGCCGTGGAGACCCAGGCACCTCCGTGTCCCTCAGTGGTGCTGCTACCATGTAGTGGCTCCAAGAGCTATAATGCAGAGCGGTCAGCTAATTAATTTATCCGTTCTTTCAGTGGGATGGCTCCAAGACCGCAGCTGATACAAGGCTGCCTCTGTACCTCTTCAGCCCAGCCCAACACAGATGAGGCACAGCTCAGGAGCTGAGCAGATTTTATAAGCAAAACCCAGCTGCTGTTGCTTTGGATCTCATTAATTCATGTTGGGGTATTCAGCCTGTGGCTCGTGGGCAAGCTAGGGGGGCAGTGCCTGTGTCCCCAGCACCCTGCCAGCTGCCCCTTCTCCTCGGGGAGCTTGGGAACAGGTGGTGGGTTACAGTCCTCCGACTTCCCTCCTTGCTAAATGGCTTTGTGCCTGGGTGAGAGAGGGGGAGAGGAGTGATGCTGACTTGAGTTGGGGGTGTGTTGCCACAGGAGTTCACCTTTCCCTCTACCAAAGGTACAGATGTCCCATGTGTGGTAGCCAAGCCGCAGGCATCCAGTACAAGCCCGGCTTGTGCTGTGGGTGTGCAGTGGGTCTGGCAGAGCAACGGGGCAAGGGCTGAGGCATCGTGCCCTCTGTGGCACTGAAACACGTGTGCCTACTCAGACACTGCCAACCACTGTGTTGGGGGCCATGGAGGTTTGATTCAGAGAAGGTAGGAAGACCAGTGTTGTGGGAGAGGTTCAGCTAAAGGATTCTGGAGCTTACCTGTGTTTCACATTTCCCTGTTCCTGAAACGTGCTTTCTATAACCTCTGGACATGCTGCAGGAGCTGTCCTGAGTCAGTTATGTTCAGCACCCTGAAATATGCTTCTTCCTTACCTCTAATAAGTAACTGTGTTATTGCATTTGGGCAAATAAAACTTGGTTTTGCTCAGCATCTCATTATCTATGCCAGAATTTCTTATGTGTAGTTATTACCCTTATTTAGTAACATATGTATAGAGATGCTAAACGCTTTCTGCAGTATAAATATGCCTTCCATGGTATGAATTAATATACTGACTCAAGTGGCATTAAAATGAAAAGCTGTTTGGAACAGCTACATGCATGTGAAAATGACTATGATAAAAATAATTTTGTACAAATTGCTCAGAGGATCGCACCTGTGATTAAGGGGAGGCTTTTCGTGGCACAGTGGGTCCTAGCGACTGAGCCTGTGGCCTGGGACAGGGGCTGTCGCACCACGGTACAAGTGGCCCTAATGGTCTGCTGCTGTTGCAGGTTGGTCTGTGAATGCTGGCTTTGCACAGCTGAACAGCTCAGGTCTGTTCCAGGAGCTGCTATGTCTCCTTTGTATTTCTTGTACTGATCACAGCCCTGTATTTCATGTCCAGTATTGCTCAGTCATTTAGCCCCAGTGATGCAGCAGAAATAGGTTAGATACTGTTGATTCATTAACACTTATCCAATAATAATTTATCCCAGCTTTAGGAGCGTTTGCAGAGAAATTACAGATATTGCTAAATTTCAGATAGTCAACAGCTGTTCTTCCTCCCAAGCAGACAATAAGTCAGAAAACATACTTTTTCCTTGCAGATATCAACCCATGCCTTTAGTGCCTGGGAAGGGGGAGCGGGTTCCAGAACAAAAGACTCCAGGACACTGCAGCTGATTGCTTCAGTCAGGGTCTGGCTGCCTGGCCTGGAGGAAGGAGGGAGGACAGGACACAGTCAGTCTCAAGAGGCAGCCCAGATCCATGTCAGGTATTGCAGGTCATAACTACCATGAAATCCGCCTGGGCATTGGGTCAGAGTCCATGCTAAATTTAATCATCTTTATGGTGCTAGGTGTAGGAATTACTTGGTCAAAATCAGTCAATGATGTTATGCAGGCAGTTGGAGTAGCAAAGTATTTATCTTCCGTTGCAGACTGGTGATCTTAACATTGAAATAACATTTTTCATGGCTTCCTGCGTTGGCTGCTTACATGGAACACCTGTATGTGGGATGGGGGTCTCTGTATCTGTGGGTTTGGACAGAAAATCCTTGTGCTTAGAGGAAAGCGGCATGAGGGCAGAGTGTGAGTGGGGTTTTCTTCATGTTAGATGACAGTAGGTTTTCCGCTGCTTCTTAACCATGTTTCATTGCCCTCTACTTCTTGTAAGAAATAGGACTAGGATAACGTAATGTTCCGTATTGGCTACTCCATGACTGGAGTCCTGAAGCCAATTTTAAATTTGATATGGATGTTGCCAGGAATAGACACCTCTCCTAGGAAATGAATGCCGCTCCTCATCAGAGTCTATCCAGCAAATGTACCGTGAGTTTTTGTTTCACAATAGCATAACTGGAATCACCACAGCTTACACTCGTGCATTCAGAAACTATTTGCCTAGAAATGTATGTATGTAACAAGGGAGGTTTTAGGGGACAGTCCCTCTACCACTGCCAGATACAATGAGAAATGTTAATGTGAAAATGAGTTGATCAGTCAGCTACAGAAAAATGTGTACTCTTTTCTGAGAGTTGGGTTATTATAGTTCAGAAACGTCAGTTCTGGACCAGTCATAGTTGGAGAAGGACAGAGCTATCTAGCAATCCACTGAGAATAACATTACCCCTTTAGCTAGCTTCATCCTTAAGACTCTTGTGATGCAAGTCAATGATTTTAGCTTTAATTATATATCCTGTCATATATTTTATATTTGAGAGAGGGAGTAGCTGCCCTGTGCCACACCACCCTCACTAAATCCAGTACATCCTGTTTTATTCTTTAATCTTTTCAAGGTGAGGTCACACTTTTTTAAACTGCCTTCTAGCTCTGAGGGTTACAGTTTTGGATTCTGCCCTGTCTGACATCTCTCACTTAGGGAGGAATTCCATCTTCCATGCAAATGCAGCTCCGCTTGTCTGCACAGGGGGGTCTGACCCATCCTCTGCTCCAGTAATCCCTGTGGGTAGTACAGTAGCTGCTCTGTAGGTGCGGTTCTCTCACTCTCTTCTGGGACCTGTTGGGCATAAAGTCCGCTGAAGGCTGGGAAGCAACAATTTAGACTGTTTCTGTTGCCAGACATCAGTGTTGTGAACACTAATGTCTTGTTTCTTCTGGTCTAATGTAGAAGAAAATGCAGTGGGAGCTACAGGGGAGGACATCTAATATTGCATAAATCCTTTTACCTCATGAACAGGAACAGGGGCAGGATGGTGGGGAGCTTTCTGCCAGTGAGCAGAAGAAGGACGGCTCTCCCTTTGTAAACACTAAGCTGCCAAGAGTTAAAGTGGTTACAAAACACCACTGGTCCAGCTTCCCCAAGAGCCGTGCTCTGCCTCTCGCACCAAGCACTTTCTTCCACATGACTTGTTTCATGGAAACTGAGGGTGCTGCTGTGGAACTGAATTCTGTGCGACAAACTTGGGTTCAGTAATTAAGCCTCAAACTTCATGCTGCAAAAATATTTCAGTGATGAATAACAAAGAGGAATATTTTAATTCACAAGAGACACTGACTGCTTGGCTGGCAGTAGTTGCAGGATGTGATCCAAACCCATTTAATGTCAATAGCTATCTTTCTGTTCACTTCAGCAGCAGAGCTGACCTACAGGGGGCTTTGTTATGGTTCATCCTTATTAGTCAAGTTAGTACAGCAGTGCCTAAGGGTGAGCATAGGATGGCTTTCCTCTATTGTACAGGCACAAAGGAGGCCATCTGAGCAGCAGAGAGCTTATGCTCTGAACAGAGAAGACACAAGGGCACATCAAAAGAGCAACCAACCATCATACCCTTCTGCTGATTGGGAGGGGGCAACGAGAGAGGAAGGGGAAATTAAAAACTTGAAGCCTGGTATGGAATATAAGAGGTGGCAAAAGAAGAAATCCATCAGTGTTGATATTCCCGTGTGATGGCTTATGAGTAGTTTGTCTTGACAGTTGCTGGCCAATTCCTGTTGTCTCTGTATCCCAGACTCACTGCATGTGCATTTGGATAACCTCTCCATGGTCTCAGCAGAACAAGTTAACTGAGGGCCTAAGCATCTGATCCTGATCTCACCAGCTTTAAAGGGTTTATATACCTCTAAATGAAGTATGTGGTGAAGTGCTCTGCTAGTCTGGTGCTTGGTGCTCAGTACATGAGCCTGGAAAGGCATAGGGAGAGTTCTGTACTAACTAGGCTCTGGGAAGAAACAGAAAGTGTTTGTGATTGGTGTAGCCAGTCTGGAATACACCACAAACACCAGATTAATCTAATTTGAAAGCTTTGAATTAAATCTGTTTACTGTAATGGACCCTCCCACAGTTCCCCACCTTCTTTTTGTTTCCTGGTATATTTTCATTTGGGAAAGCTGCACTGTGAATATGTTTTCTGTGCTCAACTGACTCATGATACTGCTACATTTTTCGGTATTATCGTTAAAAAGGAAAGCCACAACATCATTAGCTTTTCTCCCTTGCTCCTTTAGATTGCCTTGAATGCATTCTTGTTTAGGTCTTAACTAAACCTACCTACTTCCCTGTTTCTTATGCTTTCAGCTTCTTTGAATGCAATGACTCAGCAGCTACAGGATGAATTTGACAGTAGTGTGGAGAATGCAGAAGCTTGGATGAAGGCCATCCAAGAGAGACTGAGGATCAATGACAACACCAAGGGACCTCGATCTGCCCTAGAAGCCAGACTGAGAGAGACTGAGGTAAGGGAAGAGTGATGTAGCAGTTCACAGGCGGCTGTCACTGCTGCCATTGTTACAGCAGTTATTGCTGTGAGCTCTGGAGTTTTCCATTAGGAAACTGTCAGCTGCCCCTGCTTGCTGGAATATTGGTCCTGTGTGGATGGGTTTACGTCAGTATTCTTCCTAGTTTTTCCACCTGCAAAATGTTTACAGACATAGAAGGAGAGGATGGCAATTTGATATCAAAGGCTTCCAAGCTTTTCAGATTGATTTGGAAGACTAGCAGCAGGTTTGGCAGGCTAAAGTGTTTAAACTCTCCTATGAGCATGCTCAAACCTGAAACAATTGAGTCCCTGCTTGCAGTTACCAGATAGTGATTTGCAGAAGCCCAGCGTGTAGTACGAGAGAGTCAGATCACGTTAGTGTTCCATCTCCTGCAGAACTCCAGCACTGACAGAGAAAGATTGCAGTGTCCTAGTAATGGGCTGTTTCAGAGTAATCCCCTTGTCCTTTTCCATAAACCCTGATGCTAAGAGAGTTTACAGCTCCCCTTTGTAATCTGGCTAATGAAAAGGTAAATGTTTTCATTTTTTTCTGGTCTTACTTAATCTCTTGTATAACTCTTCTCACAGAGATCCTGTTGCAGATTGTGCCTGCTCTCTTACTGTGATTTCACATTAATTAACTTCAGTTTCACTAGATGTTATCTTGTTCTTGTAATCTCAGAGAATGAAACACAGCTGTTTGTCCCATCTCTACCATTCATGATTAGAGGGATTGGTGGTATTTCTATGATTAACATTGAAACTATTTTTATAATTGTATTATCTTTAATTCCAACTAGTCTGTTCTTTAAATAGCCAAATCTTTCCCATCATTATTTACCCAAATGTCTTTCTTTTTGTGTGTCTACTCATGTTTGGACTGCCTTTTCTAAAGTTTAACAACTCAAAAAAAACCCAAAAAACATTGCAGGCTTACATGGAGGACAAGGTAGTTTGCATGATGGTACAGCAATGTCTTCAGCCTTTTTCCTTAATTGTGGCCCATTGGAGGCTGGATCTTGGCTCTGGCATAATATAGAGACTGTTCATGGCATGATGGATGATGGCTGGAGTTGCATGTCAGTCATGAAAATCTGAAGTATTTCCTCTTGGTCTATAGATTTATTTCTGCCCTTAAATTATTTTCACCCTTTCCTTTTGTCTGGGAAACTATGATATGTACAGTCTCAAAAAACATGCAAGAAACACAGAAACTTCAGTAGGGGGAGTAGTAGTTTGGTAAAGGAAGTGCATTCATGGCAGAGATAACAAGATGTAAGGTTTAATGGTTTGTGGTGATTTAATATGGCCTGAACTGAAGCCTGTTGACTTCTGTGGGCTTTGGAGGAGGTCTATAACATGCAAAAAATGATGTTAGAAGATTTTTTCAATTCAGACTTTGGAAATTCATCATTCTAAAGAATAACAAGTGTCTGTTCTCTCCTCCTGTGTGTGCCTTATTCACCTCCTGCTCCCTCATCCTGCCTCCTTTCTGGGCCTGGCTTCCATGTCCAGCTCACATGTCCTTGTGATATGCTTGCTGCTTCACCTATTGGCTGTTTTCAAATCCAGTGATCATTTTTCAGCTCCTCTTTTGCATCTGGCTTGCCTTTTTTTCATGCTTCCTTCCTGTGGTTTATTTTCGGTTAATTTGTTAATCAAAATGCCAGCCAAAGATACCAATCATTTAAAAAACAGATTTGAAGAAGAAAAATGCCTGTACAGCCACTGCTTTCTCTCCAGCTGTTGTTTGCTTTCACTTGCTGGAAAAATGTCAGGCTTAGAATACAGCTTTACTCTTAAATTTTTCCTGTCAGGTGATAGCTATGGCTTTTATTTTTTATCTCTGCCCTACCCTTTGCCCTGCTTTCCTAGATTCTTTTAATCACACTTTTTGTAGCAGATAGTTCGCCCCAACACCTGTTTTTACATCACATGCAGATGTGCTGTGTACATGCCAAAAGAACAGTCTTTTCCCAGAATGTGACACTGGAAATCCGAAGGCCTGTGATTTGGTTTCACCTTTGCAATAAGTGCTGTGATTTTTTTGAACAAATCCCCCAGGCCTAATCTGTCCAAAAGTAGTTGCTGATTCTGAACCTCTCAGTGTTTTCATTATAGAAGCCTTTTCCTTGAAACTTGAAAGCCTGCAGTTTGCCAGGAGTTTGTGGAATAACAGCAAGAAAAGCTAATCGGGTGGTATCAGAAGTTTGGATAAAGTGATGCTGAAAGCTGACATCCAAATTGGGACGTAATTATTCTGTTACATTATATAGAACTTGTGCTGATTTTCCATCTCTGGGTAGAGGAAGAGAGCCTACTTAAAATCAGATGGCTTAACTTTCAGTTCCTGGCATTCTGATTTGTGCAAGATACACGTTTTCACCAATTCATAACTTACCAATTTAGGGTCAAAGCAAAATTTGGTAGCAAGCAGAAAATTCCACTAGTTAATTTCTCTTGGCTTGTTTTCTGAGTCAACTTCTATTTGCAGTAGGAAGCCTTTTTAATATGCTTCATAATTTCTTATAGTAGAGCTTAAAATTGAGATGGTACAGTGTACCCTGTGGAGATTGCCTCTACGCTCTTTGGCAGGTGGGGAGAGCAACTGGCATGTGGCAATGTAGTGCTATAACTTTATAACAGCAGTGGAAACACAGCCTCAGATATTTGATAGAAGATGATCTGGTTTTTGTAGCTAACTTAAATGTTTTTCAACTGCTGTGTGGTTTTCAGTTAAATTCAGTCCTTTAGGATGTTTAGGAATAAACAAGTCTGAAGAAAAGTTCATATTTTCCTACCAGGAGAAGCTTTGCAGCAGGGACTTCATGATTCCTGGGTAAAAACAAAGTTTAAATTTCATCAATTATACTTGCTTTCTTTTCATGCTTTCAGTCTCATTTGTTTTTCTCATAGAAAATACGTGCGCTGGAACCAGAAGGCAGCTTGAAAATGGACTTGATTCTTGTGAAGGCAGATGCTGCTCTTCGCAGCATCAGTGAGGATAAGAAGCATGAGGTACTATCTAAACTGAAAGACATTAAAGCCTTGTGGGAAGAGACAGCCATATACATTACTCACTGTCACAGGTAAGACAAATGTACTTTTTGCACAAGACTGCTATTTGGTGTGTTGAGGCAGTTGTCTCATCCAGTGCTTTCATGAAGTGTTTCCTGCCTCTCTCTGCTGCCTGGATTGTAGATAGCAATCATTGCTAATCCCAGTCCCATAAGCATGTCGGGGACTGTGTGGGGAGAGAGGGTCAGTGGGACCTCAGTGCTCTCTGCCTTCACAACCCAGCCCACCTCATGGTCTGGAATGATGAGTTTGGCCAGGCACAAGGACATTGTACAGAATATTTCCTCCCCAGAGCAGGGAGGACCTGGAAGTGAATCCGGACCCTCTGAAGTCAGAGCAGCTTAAAATGGCTGAGAACCTTGTCCTTTGCTCTGAAGGCTTTTGAGCTTGCCAGTCTCCACTGCTCCCACCATAATTTCATCTAACTCATCTCTCTTGCTCTCCCCAACAGCCGTATTGAGTGGGTCTGGCTGCACTGGAGTGAGTACCTGAAAGCCCAAGATGAGTTTTACGCGTGGATTCACAACATGAGGGTGACCTTGGAGCCTGACATTGAGTTGCAGCTTGGTTTAAAGGAGAAGCAGTGGCAGCTGAGCCATGCTCAGGTTCTGCTGAATGATGTCTTAAATCAGTCAGTCCTGCTGGAAAGACTGCTAGAGGAAGCTGCTTCCTTGTTCAGCAGGATAGGTGACCCCAGCGTTGATGAGGATGTTCAGAAGAAAATGAGGGTGGAATATGAAGGAATCAGGGAAGAAGCTCAGGTACACCTATAAAGAGTGGGAGGTGTTCAGATTTCACCAATATACAGTATTGTTTGCTATCTGCTTCTTGAGTGATGGGCCTTACCTGGTAGGATGGCAAAAAGAAACAGAGCTGAGGACCCGTTCTTTCAGTCAGTGGACTGTTTGCAACAGTCATCATGTCCCAAGATAAGCTTTTAATTGGGATGCTCTTACACTGCGCTTTATAGTATGTTGTTGTAAAGTAACTGCAAACTGCTTGCTGTGACCTAGTGAATATTGGCTTAGGTCATCTCTGTATAAAGTTTGAATTGTTCCTTGTCTTTCAGCACATTAGTGATCCTTGTATAACCAGGTGCAAAGTACCTGTTCCCAGAGCCAGGGAATATTACATGCATGCACCCTTGTTGCAGGAAGTAGCATTTGTCCAGATCCAGAGCTGCACTCCCTGCCTGCAGAACTGGGAAACACGGAGGTGGGAGTCAGCTGTGGCCCAGCACTGAGCTCAACTAGCCAGTTCCAGTATCTGAAAGATTTTCACTGCACACAGATACTAATACTTGCCTGATGCTGATCTTCCAGCTTGAACAGTTGTTAGATAGGCTTGTGTAGGACATCTTAGTTCATCTTTCAATGCCAGTGATTTCCTTTGACCCTATTCCCAGGTAAAGATTTCAGATAAGGTTCATACTTTTCACTTCTAAAACTCAGGTAAAGACAGGATTGGGCCCTGTGGCATGGCTGAAGGGGAAAAGAATGCAGTTTCTTACTAGCCTATATCAATAGAAGTACTCAAAGGGATATTTGAAATATATATAGATACATCTATCCCAAGCATATAGAGATTAAAATCTAGTCTTTGTCTCACAGTGGCTTCCAGGAGTTCCATAGGCTGGAATTACCTGGTGCAAATACAAATAATTTTCATTACATTGGTTCTGCTATCAGCCTCTGTCATAATGTTGCCTTCTATTTGTTCCCATACCTACACCGCAGTCCAGAACTGGAGCCTGACAGTGATGTGTGCTCTGCCTCCCTGGGTGATGTTGTACAAAGCTAACTTAAGATCACACTGGAACAGCAACACTGGGATGCTTATGCCATTGCTCTGCTTGCTCTACAGATACTTTTTCCATTTAAAAAAAAAATGCCCCGAACCCCAAAACAACAAAAAAAACCCCCAAGGTGGTACCTTTCGTGAGCATGAAATTCAGATATTTTTTAGCCATAAAGATAAAACTACTGCTAATAAGTGTCTCCAAAAACCAGAGTATGTTTGGAAATTCTGTAACTGCAGCTGCCATAGAGAGGCTGTAAAGCCACCAGCAGACATTTGACATTCTCATTCACTCCCTTCTAACCAAGATTTTTCTTTGGTTTTGAAGCAGGAGACAGTCATTAGGTATTTTAAAAAGGCAGTTCTTTGAAACAAGTAATTTGAATACTCAAAGCCAGAATGGGACCTCTCTCAAACTGGTTTTACGTACTCTAATTTCTCTAACTGTCTTGGATACATGCTGCTGTAAATGAGATCAGGAAGTGGCTCATAGTACTTAGGCAAAATATGTCTTTATGTCTCCGGCCAACTGAAATGCTAGAAAGATCTTTTCTTTGGCATTGATTACAAATACCACATTTCATAGAAGGATGGAATGAGAGAATGCAGCTAAGAAATCCCTCTTTCAGGAGGTGTGGAACAAAGAAGGGAGTTGGGAAGCCTTGGATTTTGCAACTAAAGTAAACGCCGAGTTCATTAGCTAATGCCAAGGTTACAGGCACCTTGGGAATCGTGATGGAAAGTGTAATACTAGTTAGAGAAACCCCGCCACCTCTTCCAACAGGAGGGAGGAATGAATGAAAGAGACGCAGGAGTTGTAAGGGGATTGCTCTGGCCCCTCACATGATGAGAGGCCAGGCTGAATGTGACTTGCAGATGCCAGCTGCATGCCTGAGCTGCCTCCCAGAGGAGGCTCACTGGTGTTTGTAGATTACACTTGTGTTTGAAGAGCATTTTTAGATCCCGTGCAGTTGTCCAGCTCTATCAGAAGGCAAACTCTTGGACAGTGTATCTTAAACGGTTTGCCTGTGACATTGCTTCTCTGGTATGAGCAAATGGTAGGGGTTTTTTCTTTCTTAGTGCTAACGTGTCCCACATTTTAAAAGCACATTATTTTCTTTTAATTACATTGACAGGAATATTTTTAGATGTGACAGCCATTTCCTACATGCTTTCCCTTTCCTAGTAAAATACCAATATGCAGAGGTAGATGGTTGTGGGTTTTAGCATAAATGATGACTGAAGATGGTAAGAAAAGTTATGACACACGGTGTGTTGATACTTAGTCAAATACATGAAATATGTTGGAGCACATCAGGTGAATTTCAGTCCGTGTTGTCTCTGTTAACTGAAACCTAAATATTTATAATGCCAACCCTCACATACCCTAGAGCTAAGACTAAAAGTGCCAGGAAAGGCTACAGGAACTTTCTGTACTCTACTCGAGATGTCACAGAGGGACTTAAAGCAGGCACTTCCTTCATGTGCTCTAGATTACCTTCCAGAGGAGGCTCATTTGCCTTTGCTGACTGTAAGGGGAGCTTAGGAGAGAGGGTTTCCTATGCCTCTTTGAGTACCCAGGGCTCGGCACATCCTGCCCAGCCCCGTCTCTTCCTCTGCAGCCCATGGCAAACGTATTCTTTTCCTGTCAGTGCTCTCACTCTTTCCAGGGCCATGTTCTTGCTTAATGTCTCCTCACTTTATCCAAGTGCATGTGGAGATTGAGTTTAACGCTGTCCTGCTCCCTGAACAGCTAACCTAACAGAGGCAAGTGATACCGTATTTTCCATCATTAGAAAGTTTCCTTGCCTAACCCCTTGGGGGAGCGCTCAGCCAGCTCTTTGTAAGCCTTTTGTTTGACAGCTAGCACAGCCTGTCCAGACCCATGGCATCTCTTCCTTGACCTCGGAGAGCAGCAGGAGTATCCAAACTGTGCGTTCCTTTGTTTAGGCTGAATAGCTTGGCTGGGGGTGGGTCATTTCAACTTCCTTTTTAACCTTCTGTATATTAGCATAAGACTTTCTAGTTTAATAATAGCTCCGCTTTGTTATTCTGACTTGCTCCCTTTGGAGCTTCTGTCAGTGCAACAAATTAGCCTAATTCCCTGAAATCAATAAGCTTGGACTGACTTGTATCATTTCGATGTTTAGCCCACTTACACTGCTATAAGATTGCATTCTTCAAGTCCCTAAGGTCAAGATGAGAATCGTTTAACCTGTATGCGCCTCTGAAGATTTGAGAATCAAGGCAAGGGGTTTTAGCAAACAAGTGAGGTGTTCTCCTGGATACATCTTGGCCACAGAAGTCTGCAGTCATAATTCTGCTTTTTGGTCTCATCCAAACCCATGTTTGCATAGGTTGTGCTATTAAAGGTCCTGCCCTAATAAGTGGGCAGCATTTCATCGTCCATGGGAAGCAGTTGTTCCTTAGCTGTCCCTGTTTTGTCCCAAAGCAAGTCAACTAACTTTAGGGGAGTCACTCTTGATTTGCACAACTCAGCAGAGATTGCAGTGGCAGTGTGGAAAACAAACTGGTGTGGTGCCACTTGGAGAGTGGTGGCTTTGTACTGCACCGTGGGCATAACCTGTCCCAAAGGTGAAAGGCAAAGTCCCAGAGGGACCACCGCCCCACAGCACACGGGAGATCCCACGGTGACTGATGCTTATGCCACCCTTCTGCTGGCCTGGCTGGAGAAAGGCTGCCAGGACGGTGATGGCCCACTGCCACCTCAGGCAGGTTGATGGGTGTTGGGACATACCCAGAGCCTCACGGAGACAAGGGAAATGCAGAGGGTACTTTGAAATTCTGTCCACCATTGCAGCTATTACCCTACTATCTGTGGAGGGCAGCTGGGATGAAGCTCTGCTCAGAGGCGTGGGATGTGTCCCATGTTACGCAAAATGAAACTCAGCCCATTGTCTGTGACAGCAAAGCCTTTCAAGGGTGCTGCAAGCACTGAATGGATTGCACAAGGAACACTTTTTTTCTAATGTAACCATAGCATACCTCACTTGCCCTCCATGCCAACTGGTGAAGGGCAAGAAAACATCAGTCTGATTTTGTAGGAAATAACACTTAAATTGGATATTATACTAGTGAAACAACAGAGCAGGATTCCTTGTGATTTGTGTAAAATTTCCTTCAGGAAGGCCTAAACTTCAGCTGACAAACAAGGATAGTCTGAGCAAATGTGACTCTGCCTTCTTGTGAGGCGTGCCAGACTGAATCAGTTGGGAGCAACTCATGATGTGCAGGCCCCTGTAAGTTTGGGGATTGTCGGTTATAGGGTGCTCACACAGTAACTCAGAAAATGAAGCTTTCTTCCCATAGGCTTAAATTTGCTTCCAGGGTCTGTGATACCACCACAGGATAGTTTGTGATCTGCCTAATTGAAAAAGTATGAAAGTTCCTGGGCTATACGATTGAAGGTGATGGTCAGTTTCTGTACAGCCTGCTTAAACAGTGAACACTTTAAAACAATTTGCATGCCCCTAGCACAGTCTCTCATATGCTCATTTTGAGAGATAGACAAAGTTAATCTGCTGTGTGCTCATCTTTTATTTTTAACCAGCACGGGGAAGATAACTGCTTGTCTCCCAAAGTAAAAACCAGAAATGGACTTCTATCTCGTTCCTTTTTCTAATGAGAGAATAGGAAATTTTGGAAAGGAGAGGCTAGAAATTCACCTGAGAGGACCTTGCAGTTTTTCTCCTCGGAGGCTAGCCACTAAGAGCCTGCAACACAACCCAGATGGGGACAAGCCTTGATGTACTTTTGTGTTCTGTTTCTTGAGGTGAACGGTGAATTCCTGTGGAGGCCAAGTGCTATCAGGGCTCACAGAAAGGGACTCTTGTTTATAAATTCTGGGTTACAGTGTAAAGGAAAAAGAGCCAGATAAGCACTGTCCTTATGGCTTCTGATGTCTCTTGTTACAGAGCAGAGTGAAACTGCTTGAAAAGATAACCAAGGAGCATGAGCGGTACAGCGCTAACGTCAACCAGTTTCAATCGTGGCTGAATGGTGTGACAGAAAGATTAAACTGCTGCATTGGAGAAGCAACCAAGTCTTCAGCAGAGGACAAGTTAAAGGCACTGAAGGTCCTTAAACAATATAATTCTAACAAGGAGCTAGGATTGTGTGTTCTTCATGCCTGTATATGTTTCTCAAACCACACAAGGGTGTACTTGAGAAAAGAATTCCACAAACAAAGCAAGGTGGTGATCGAAACATGGGCTAGGGGAGAAGAGTTGTATCAGGTTCTAAAACTATTAGTACATAATGGTTCTTCCAGCTGTAGAATGAGTCACAGGCTCGTCTGTTTTGTTTTTCTTGAAGCCTGATCTATGGTTATGTGATTCTTTGAGAATCTTGCCCTTAAAACTTGTTTAAATGAATGGTAAACATGATCCAAATAGAGCCTGAAGGCTCACAGGTTTTGAGAGATTAAAGCTGGTGATAAAAATACCAGTTCTGAGAACAGTATCCAATATTTTGGTGCTACTGCTTAAACTGTTTAGCTTTAAATCTCTCAGAGATCTGACTACTAGTATTTCTTAGTGCCTGCAGCTCCTGTTTTCTTTGTCAGGGACCTCAGGTGACAAATATTGATGAAAACCAAGTCAGTATTTTCAGAAACACAGCAGTTAGTATTACTCAAAGGGCAGTCAAATGACCAACCCTGGCTTCTGGTCACTTGAAAAGAGACATACTTTGAAATAAGAAGTGAAGAACAAAATATGTACAACCAGGAGAGGTGGTCTTTTTTTCCTACTGCTTGCAGCTTTTTCCCCAACTTCCAATTCCTGCAGCTAATCTTTATTTAATTTCTTTCTGCAGGAAATTGCCAAAAACATTAGGAGTGGTGGAAAGAAGTGGAAGCACCTTGAAAATCAGTGTGCAGAGGTGATTCAGAATACCTCCCCACTTGGAGCTGAGAGAATGAAGGATGAACTTGAAGAGCTAAAAAAAGCCTTGGAGAAGTTGAAACTGCTGAGCAGTGAGGAGGAGGAGAGATTGCTCAAGATCCAACAGTCAGAAAGTGCCTATAAGTCCCAAGCCAGACAATTAGAAGCAGATGTCCAGGAGTTGAGAAAAGATCTACAGAGACTAGAAAATGACCTGGACCCTGGGGAAGGGGAAAAGACTGAAGATGAGTTTGTAACTCTGTGGAGAAAATGCAATGTAAGTTGTTAACCTTTGTATGCCTAAAACCAGCAGGATCGAGCGCAGTCGTATATTGAACACGCATAGTCACATCCAACAGGTGCCTGTCCCATTGGTTAAAGGTGATAAGGAAAGAGTATGAGTGTGTATGAAACAGACTGAGGAAAATGTGAATAGCAACAATGGAATCAACTATTCTAACTTTAATCTCACTCTACACAGAGGAAGCGGGGTTGGAGGATATGTTGGAGTTTGTGTCTTGAGTTCAAAGGGACCATATGCAAAAAGAGCACAATACAGAGCGAACAACACCATTTGCTCTACTTAAAAAGACGCAGGAAAATAATGCCTCACTGTATACACAAATACATACATACATACCCACACACAAATACATATATTTCTGGGGTATTGGTAAGACCATTTCTATATTATATCCTTCATCTGTGTAACCTGGGTACCTGTATTCCTTTACCAGCAGAGACATCTTCATTCCTAAGAAGTCCCAAGTTTGTAGCAATCCAGCATTTACACTAAAATCAATCTGTTGCAAAAATGAGTGCAAAAAGTTTGTCACACATAAAGTGGATAAGAATCTTTATCACTCATTTCCTTTTGAGGGCTGGTTTTGCATTTATTATCTCTTCTCAAAATGCCTTTCATTGCTATTTGTGTGTCTAGAACTCAGCAGGACTAGCTGGGAAAAGTATATGCAAAAAGAAACCGCAAAATACAGACTGGTTTAATCCAGCTACATTTGCATGGTTTTTTGTTGGTTTTGTTTCCCTACGTCACCCTAGAATTAACATTCTGTATATGTGAGTCTTTGAGAAAGATCTGTTCATGCAAACAGATGCAGTTAAGACCACTCCAGAAATGCATCTCATGTTATATACTGCAATCAGTGAACTGAAACTGGGCCTGTTTGTGATTCACTCTGTTCAAACAGTGAACACTGCAGATCAGGTGCAGAGGCTACGCAGTGTGAGGAGAGGAGAGCAAGCCTGATGGAACAAAACTGTTCCTGAGAATGTTTTCTTCTGCCTTAGCGAAGTCCATATTCCTTACAACCAGGGGAAAAGGCAGCAGAAAGGGGACTTGTGAATACCCTGAGAGACAGCCTTATATCTTCATTTCATGTGCCAGACACTACATAAGGTGTGATCTGTTCATTATTTTTATGATTAAGGCAACGAGAGCAGCTCTGGCCGCAGAAGAGTCCAAGGTTGAGAGGCTGAAGGCTCAGCTTAAAGAACTACTACGGTTTTCCCAAGACGTGCAGCTACACGCTGAGAGTGTTGTCTCTGCAATACAGCAGTATCAAAGGTAGTGTGAAGTCTGATTATGCTGGGGAGGTAGGGGGCATCTTCTCTCTGGCATTGAAGTGATCGACAAGGGCCTAAGAAAAAACTGATATGCCATCTGATTGCAGGTGACGGGTAGAAAAGAAAGGCTTCTACTAATTACATCCGCCTCCACATTTCAATAAACCTGTAATTTTAGCCATTTGCTAGGAGCTGTAGGCTGCTGGCCATTTTCAAGCAGTGATCTCGCATCATTAATGTTGTGTATGGTTTGAAGAAAATTAGATTGTTGGCAGCTAATTTGATCTTCTTAGCATTTTATAATAATAATTTATGTACTTTGCTTGCCTTTCATGACAGCAACTAGAAAATCAGGACAGAAGCTGTAGTAGTAAACGGTTCAGAAGAATTATGGCCCTCCCTTACTGAGTTTGTTGTGGTGACTCATCAGCCTTAGCAATTATTTGGCAGAGTTTATTCCCCTTCTCCTGGCGGCATACATGCATGATTCCTGTTTTCAACTTGCCTTGGGTTGGAAACTCTGAAAGTTTAGCCTCTCCCCAGACCTCAGTGTTTCCGTTTCCAGGCTGCCTGGAATCAGGAAGTAAAGAAGCTGCAGCAAATTTTGCAAACTAGAAGAAGGGATCTTTTTTCTTTAAGGAAAAAGGTCAGGTTTTTTACTGTATCCAAGCTTATTTTCCTCTGTCCAGTGCACAGTATGCTGTCCTGCTGAAAGGGTTATAGGTCATTATGGGAAAGGATTTAAGTTTAAAATCTAACAAGTAAACAATGTTGAAAGAGAAGCAGAGAAGGCAGGGGACTTGCCTCTGAGTAGAAAATGGCAGCTGCTCTTTTGCCAGCTTCTTTCCAAATCTTTCCGAAGTCTGGCAGCTTCATGCTGAGCCTGGCAGGGGCAGCAGAGCAAATGGCAAAGGACATGTAATGTCAGAACTTTCTATTTGTGGAGCTTTTGGCCTCTGCAAGCTTGCCTTTGTTTAGCTCCGTAACGTCCCAGTGACACAGGTAAGATTATTGTTTCTGGTTTTATAGAAAGGCGGTATTAATCTTGATTGGCATTGCTCTTGCCTGCCTGTCTTGTGAATTTGCAGGATACTGTTCCCGTGTGAAAATATAGTTTGAGCTTCATTCTGCCATATCAAATAGGATTCTGCAAACTGGGAGATCAGGAAAGCTGAGAAAAACAGGAGGCAGCTGCATGGGGTGTGTCACTGCTAGGCCTTGTTACTCAGCTGTATTTTGGATAAGCCTTTGTAAGAGAAGCCTGGATATTTAATGAATGTGTGCTGATTTTTTTTTTTTTTTTTAAATATATATATATACACACGTATGTAGCTATGCAGGTATGTGTATACATATATATAAAAACAGAAAGCTTTTATCAGAATCACCTATGTATGTTAATATAAATACAAGCAGTTCTGCAAAATTAAATAAATTTATATCTGAAAAAAAATATGTATTTTCCTCTTTTTGTAGGTAACAGAGTGTGATCAAAGATTTCTTAATGTAATTTTTTAAAGGAACAAAGACTCAGTAATATGTAAAACAATACAGGCAACTGCAGTTAAATTCTAGACACTCTTGGCTTATTCTTCCAATCAGTCAGGGTGACTGCTGTGATAATATGATTTGTTAAATCATGCTGGTGATAGAAGCCAAGAAAGATCACATGCAAGGGGAGACTGCTGGCTGCTAGAAAGGCAAAGTAATTCCTGATACACAGTTGCACAAGAGACAAATGTGTCTACGGCATCTAAATAAAGTTTTGTCAGATGTCTCTGAGCAGCTGTCAGTATGCAACACCAGGCTCAGACAGTAAAAAAGACTGAGGCTTTTGTGTTGGATACAGTTTGCACACGAGTATTGTGTTAATTCATGCCTTGATGAATAGGATGTTTGGACTTGGATTTCTTTGTAATCCTTCTCTCGGCTGTCACTTTATCCTTGCAGTGTTAGAGGCAAGACATCTAAAATGAGCGCTGATGCAGAAACCCAACTGAGGCAACTCTTCCAAAATCCTCTGCAAGAATTTCAACAGTGGAAGCCATCGATCCAGATGATCCTGGAGACTCCAGAGCCAGCGCTGGCTCACATAGAGGTAGCAAACCTGTTACTGAGTTCAGAACCTGATACTTGGTTTGTGTTTGTCCAAGCTATGCCAGCAGCTGCCTGCAGCAGCTGGAAGGGCCTTTCCAGTATGGCAGGAAACCCCCCAGTATGGAGGTCAATACTTACATCTAGCTGTAGCAGAATGTCTTATTTTCTGCCCTCCATTGGGTTAATTGGAGTTGTCAACTGAATAGGCTGAATTAAAGTGCTAGGTATCTTTAACAATGATGATAATATTGTTTAGCATTAGCCAAGATCTCCCTAGATGGGAAGTCTGTGGACTCTTGTTAAGAAGTGTGTATTAATATAGTCATGGGATTATAATGCATGATTTCTGCATGTGCCCAGCAAGGTGTGTTTGTTACTTTGTCATCCCTGTGATCTCCAGAATAAATGTGTCTGTGAACAGGGATATAGACTATCCTGAGGATGAGCATTCAAGCTGTCCTTTCTGTTGGTTGTTTAGGCCTCTCCTCTGCACAGACAACTCTTTCCATAGTACAGCTTTCCTCTATTTCTGTTCACAAAATGGATGCAGTCCTGGTGCTTCTAACATTATCAGGAAGACTTTTCCTTTAACTGGGCACTGTCCAGGTACCTTCTGTTACCCCTTGTCGGCCCAGCATGCTGTTTTTACCTGAATTTGTCATACTGCTTTTGTTGTGTGACTTGTGTGAGAACAGTATGGTTAAAAGATTTTTTTTTTTTTTGGTATGATTTCACTGGAAGAATTTTTCTCCTTTAGGCTGCTCTAGCTGAAAGCTCCCAGTTCAAAGAGAAGTTGGTGACACTACAGCTGAAGAAAGATTTGCTAAATAACGTCCTTGGTGAGGAAAAAGCAAAGTCTTTCCTGCAGGAAGTAGCTGAAGCTTCAAAGGAGAGGGAAATTCTACATAAAAGTCTGCTGCAAAGCAAGAGCAAACTCCAGGTAAGCTTTCAAGCCCGCATACAGTCTTTGCCTGTGACAAAGGCAATGATCAATCTTTTACTAAGCCAGTTTTATAGATAAAAATTTATTACTAACCAGCTGTGCCCAATCCCTTTTCCTAGGTTGATCAAATATTCAAATAAATTTGTGGTTTGTTGCATAGTGTAGCTTGGTGTTTGTTCTGAGTATGAAATGGACATTGACAAAAGATGATGCCAAGGGATATATGTTGAATGCTGGATCTTTTTTTCTTCTTTCTCCATCTAGAATTTGATATCACAACATAAGGACTTTGACGCTGGTTTCACACCTTTACAGAAGAAATTAACTGCCATCAAAGCTAAATTAGATCTAGAGAAGGAACCACGGCCTGACCTCTTGGGTAAAAAAACACAACTCCAGAGACTGCAGGTACATTACAGTAATGTTTGACCATGATATCCTCAGTTAATTGTGGTCTTGTTTGTTCATATTTTGTTAACATTAGGAATTCAGTACCTTGTCCCCTCAATTGATTGTGTGTTAGATAATTTCATTTGGTCCAGTTTATAGCATGGAGTAGATGAAATTGAAGCAATGCAGCTGAAGAACTGGCAGACTGGGCTTGAGGGAAGGAACAAGCAGCTGGAAGCTGTTGGTGCCACACCTTCTTGGGCTAGTTTTATTGCTAAAGAAAATGTATCCTGATGCTTCCCACTAGGAGTGAAATGGCACAAGACAACCTGAACCAATTGAACTCCCTCCAAAAGCAGGGAGTTTCCATTGTCCCACCTCCTCCTGCATCCCCCCCTTTCTGCTCTTTATCTTGTCACAGCTTTGACACGTGCTGGATTTACTCCCCAGGCTAATTCAGCTGTCTGAGATAAGAAAAAAATAATAACAGAAAAAGATGATCACTTTCCACTTGGTTAGTGTTTGGAACTGGTTCGGCAAAGGGTCCAACATGCAGTAGAGCCTGCTCAAGGCATGCAGTGGGACTACATAGCTGGGAGAGGGGAGAGAAGAGCAGGAGGCGAAGAGAGAGGGGATGTGACTCTTCACCATGGTGAGCTACGGTGATTCAGCCACTTCGCCCTTGGTGACCACAGAGGTGTTATCATCATAGTCCTTTGCAGTACTTAGCTAACTATAGTATATCTCCTCTGGCAGCTTTTCAGCAGCTTGTCTTCTTTGTTATCAACTGGTAGCATGTAAGAACATCCAACCATTTCTTTCAGAAACATTTACTTCTAGACATAAAAAAAATTAATTTTCTTAATGATAGTGATTGTTTGGTTTGGGGTTTTTTCTCCCTCACGCTGTCAAATGTGTTTTAGTGTATACTTTTGGTGTATGTTTTGTGGGGGTCCATGCCACATCTAGCACATTACCCATATGGAATCTGTCTTTTCCTCTGCAGATGATTCAAGATGACTTGGCAGAGCTTGCGATTCAAATGGAGGAGGTAGAGAAGCTTGTTCAGTCAAATACCACACACAGGCATGAAATGAATCAACTTTCATCTGACTCTCAGGCCCTAAAGAGATCATTGGAGGTAACATAAGGGAGAGTTTTTAGTTGCCTGAGGAGTTGTGAGTTGCCACTATTTAAAAATATAAAAAAAATCTTTGAGCATATGAGATTATATGCTTTGAGTGACAGATATTTTGAGGGGAAAAAAACACTGAATTCTTAAGACTTTGATAACACTTCCGGGATTCTCTGATTAACTGTAATGTGATTTCCCTTTGGGATAGGATACCATCCACACAGATTTTATATCTATATAAGTTATTTCTGGAGTGGGCCTGAGATTTCTGACCAAAAGACCTCATAGTTACATTATCATGGAGGTGTTTGGACTTCTTCACAGATTCCTGGGTAGTGTTTTTGTATCAAACTGTTTGGGTTTTTTATAGCTTTGTGACCTAAAAGTTAATGAGAGAAAAGTGTTGCAATTGCATAATTACTTGTTTTGAAGTGAGGCATTTTGTAGCTTGTAAACATAGCTATAAAAGGACCTCCAAAGCAGTCTTAGAAGATATTATTATGAAATTACCTTAGTTATGCAGGTCACCATAAAAATATGTATGATAAAGTGTTACCCTAATATGCACTGTGGAATTCTAGTTTCAATCTCAATAACCCCATTTATCGCTGAACTGGACTTCTGCCAAAAAAGTCTGTACAGTCATTTCTGATTCAGGGAGTATAAGATGTATTTAATATTGACTGGTGTATAAAAAAACCAACCATATTCTTTATTCTGTTCCAGCTGAAAAGGGAGGGAGCTACTCTAGTGCTTAATGCCCCCCCATGTGGCTGAATTCAGGCCTGCAGGAGCTTGTAGGTGTTCTCTGTGCCACTGATGCTAAAGGATAGTTTTTTTCTGTCTCATTAACAGATGGTTTTTTTCCTTTTTGCCCATGAGATTCTGTGCCAGTAGTCACAGTGTTAGATCCAGTAATGAAACTGCTTTTTGTCTGTGTTTAGTTGCTGACATATTTTTATCATTTGTAGATGATGATACAGCAGAGTGAAGAGCACGTTCAGAAGCATTGGGCATATAATGACAAACTCTCTGACCTCCAGCAGTGGATCACAGTAACCACGGACAGGATTGACTCCTACCAGGGTGCTGATGGAGAGCAGAACACCGAGGGCAGGGTGGCAGACCTTGAGGTGAGAAAAGCATCTTAATGTAAGATGTTAATTATTCACTTTGCAGCATTCAGACAATAAGGGCGGAGATTTTCTAGCAAGGTTTTCCTGGTTGGGGAGAGTAATGATGGTTTGTTCCTCATGCAATAACTGTTGATTGCTGCTGCCTCCCTGCTTTGCCCTGTGCTGTAGGATGTGGATCTAGGTAAAAGACAAGAACAGTGAGAAATGGCTAAGAACTGTTGAGATGGATAAAGTACTGTCAAAGGATAAGTGGTTTTAAAAAGAGCTCTTCCCACCAGGGTGATCTCTCTGGACAATACCTACCTTTGCCTGTATGTACTCATTGATACATTGAACATTATTACCCTGTTAGCTAACCTTATACTGTGTTGAACTGAGCTGTTCCACAGCTGTGAGCTGCTAGCTTTTCCCTGTGTAGCAGTATTTTGCATGTGAGGTTCACTCTGGCAGGTTACTTAGCTGGCAGTTTTTGCCTTTGTATGGGAAACCAAGATATCTCATGGGAAGGCTACAGAAGGGGTGTATTGACAGCTTGTGCCCTTTAAGTTTTTCCATCAGCTCTTTGACCCATGTTGGCTCTTTGCAAGAATCCACAGCGTATTTTTTTTCCTGCTAGGTATGTTCTAGCTAGTGCCAACAGAACCAGCATAGTCCTGGACTGAACATGGCCTTCAGTCTGACATAGCCTCTGCTTTACCCAGGATACGTAGAAGTAACTGTAAGGACTGTACGTTTCAGAGATGGCTAGCTGAGTTTCCAGATAAGGAGATCCAGCTGCACCTTGTGGAAGCTCATGGCCAGCTGGTCATGGAGAATTCTTCTCCAGAGGAGACTGCTCATGTCCAAGCAGAGCTGGATCAGCTGAAGGAGTCCTGGAGATCACTAAAGGAGATGGCAACTGGGTAAGTGTTCGTGTACATCTTCCTCATGTCCCTTCAAGGGGATGCTCTTTACTTCTGTATGACCAGACACACTTGATGCTTTAAGCTATGTGCTGTGAAAGTGAACAGCTGTATTACAATGCTGGGAGCAGATGAGATTTTAATAATTTGTAAACTGGGAATCTTTACTTTCAAGAAAACCATTTTAGAGAATCCGAGGACCAGAGCAGTCTATGAAGCTGCCTTTACCTCACGCTTGGAGTAGGCAGTGTCTCCTTAGGACCTGGCTCACCATTGTACTGCCAGTCCGTATCAGAGGAAACAGGACATAGACTGGGTGATTTCTGCTGTTCTGCCTCACCTTCCTGTTCTCCTCACTGTCTGATCTGGAGATATCTCCAAAGAGTCTATATCTGCACTGGGATTTGTGCCTTTTGCAAACCTGCAAGTGTATAAACAGAGCTAAAATCCTCTCTTAGCTGGCAAATGTGGACTTAATTTGTTTTGCCCTCACTGTGCAGTGTCAAACTGCTGCTCATATTTGCTAGTCTGTATTAAAATGTAATACTGTGCTACGTGTGTGAGTATATTCGTACTTGGTGTCAGAATAGGCATAAAAATGGAATGACTAAACTGAGGAACACTTGATTGTACTGCCTGCTGTTACCAGACTAGAAGGTATATTGTCAAGGTAGTATTTTTTTTTGGTCCCTCACTCCCCTGAATAAAAGAAAACAAAACACTTGGAAATGTTAGAACTAGAGGACTGGTGCTACTTTGAGATACTCCTGTCTTGATCTTATTTTGTTAAAAAGATGTTGGAAATAACTTTAATATTTATAGTGCTATTAATAGTAATAATAGTATAATAATAATATTTCACCAGAGGTGTCCCCCATAACCCTGGTCAAAATGTGAATGTCTCATCATTATATGTTTCACTGCACTGATGTCTCTGGTTTTGTGTTTTCAAGTCTTCTCAAAAAGTGGCAGTTAAATAGACCAGTGACTGATAAGAAGAAAATAGCATTTGTGGACAGCAGATGGATGTCTGGACCTGCCTTCCGTCTTTTAGATGTAGATCCCAACCACAAGCAGGTGAGAGGGAGACTCCATATCTGCCTTCATATTGAGCTTCACAAGAACAATTTTACTGGCTTCATCTGCTATTACGGGTTACAAAGTTGGAGGTTAAGATCTTGCAGTCAGGCCTTCAGAGGAATCAACTGACATAACAGCAAAGGATTTTTTTGTTCTTGTTGTTTTGCAACCTAGGAGAGGATAGGAGAAGGGCAAAATACAAGCAGCTACTTGAAGCTCCTACACGACTTTGAAGAATGGTTACAAGGAGAAAACACCAAACTGACCAAAATTCTTGCTGTGACTTCAGCTTCCCCAGAGGAAATTAAGGCACGCCAGAGCAAACTGGAGGTTAGTTTTCAGGAGATGAAGATGGAGACAAAGTCGCAATAAGTGCAAATTCTTTCAGAATTAAAAACCAAACAAACAAAAAAACCACACACCCCCCCATAACCAACCAACAACCCACCCCCCTCAAACCAAACAACCCCGCCCCCAACCAAACCAAAAAAACCCTAAAAATGAAAAAAAAAAACCCCAAACAACCCAACCTCAAACACTAGACTCTCTGCTTTAGGACACTTTAGAGTAGATGAAGCTCTGGAATTTAGGACAAGTATTTCACCCCTTCTACTAAGAAAGGTCTGCCACAGCCAGAGAGGTAGAATGGAAAGGAGCACCCTGGCATCTAGCTGTCAGACTGGACGTTTCCAGTGTGGTATGGCAAAGGTGTTCATTAAAAGAAGCTGATTAAAATCAGTGTCTGGTATTTGGCCTCATTCTTTTTCTTTCTGTTGAATATGGCCAGATGCAATGACAATGGATGCTGTAAGAAAGTAAACAAACAGAAATATCCAAGGCTACAGGAGTCCTGCAAATGAGTGGACCCTTTAATATAATTTCAGGCCAAAAAAGTGATAACAAAAATAAATGCACTATTCCAGAGCACCCAGTAGTTTGTTTTCGTACCACTGTTCTTCCGAATTCTAGATTTAAAAAGTGGGGTCTTCTTGAATTCTGAGCTGCTGCTGACCTTGTCTTTCCCTGCAGGAGCTGCAGTCTCGTGTGCCTGATGGTCAGCGTCTCTTTGAGGACCTTCTTCATCTTCATTCTGTTATTGGAAACTCTGAAGATCTGGAGGACCTGCGTTACCGATGGATGCTCTACAAATCTATGCTGAAAGAGTCCATGAGTTCACTGGTAGGTGACAACACTCAATTCACAGTCACTGATCTCTGCCATTGCTCTTTTAGATTGCTTCATATTGCTAGTCATAATTCAACAGTATGTGTGAGTGTCTGCTTAACCAAAACCTCCCTTAGTAAGTGCCATCCAAGATAGAACAAACATAGCCACGTATTCATAAATATAAGCAGAAATATTCTTGTATTAAAATAAGAGTTGTGCGCTATCTTTTTTCCTTTGTAAGCAGTGCTCAGAATACTTCTTAAAATGCAAGGTTCAAAACAGAATGACGATTGGCTGTTGTCAAAGATGCACCCAGTTGGGGACTGTGAGATGTTTGTGTGTGTGAGTATTCTGGATATACACCTACTTCTGGGCGCATGGATTTCTAGTTTTTTGCCCTTTTTCCACACAAAGTTCTCCACTGAATTATTTTTTTAAGAGGTCCTGCAGTTAAGAATATATTTACTGTTCATTATTTGTGTCTCCTGTTGTGCAACAGAGTGATCAGAATAGCCACTGACTGAATGGACTCAGAAAGTAACTGTGCACAGAAGGACCTAGTCTTTTTTGGAATTGTCTTTACAGGCCAAGGATTTGGAATGAAATAAAGAGGAGGTATTTTAATGCAAGAACCAAATGATTAAAGAAGTTACCGAGTTCTTATGTATAAAAGACATGCTAAGGATGGCAGAATTCATCTCCATGTATAACATATTCCAGAGCATGCTAAAGATATTCCCATGTTCTTAGTGTCAACATAGATAATTAAGATTTTTCTGGCTTAACTACTTATATTATGTGTTCAACTTCAACATACCTGAATCGGAGGATTAGACTTTACAGTACTTTCTATATGCAAGTGCTTTGAAAGGTATCTGAACTCGAACACCTAAAATTTGAGGCACCTGAAAATTTTCTGCTTTGGGAAACCTTGTCTTCAAATCCAAAGCTTACTTAGAATACAAATACTTTGAAGTGCCTGGAAGGTAAGCATGACCTTTATTAATAAAGAACATATTTCTAAGAATTGTTTGCCATTGATTGTAATGATATGCTTTGTTGACCAAAACCTTGTGTAAGCATAAATATAGTCAATAGGTGTCAGTAAAGTCAAAGCTATTGCTGGGAGAACGGCTCATCTGATTCAAATGGTCAAACATTTCAGCTTTCTGCCTAATGTGTGTTAAAAAGCTCATTAAAAAAGAATCTCCTCCTGGTTCACTCTATCCAGATGACCATTTGAAAGAAACATCTGCCGACAGGTGAATACTTATTTGTAGGCTCCACTCTCCACTAGGATCTTAAGTTCATGCTGCTTTTTTTTTTTTCTTTTAAACAGAGTCCTGAATCTTCAGAAGAACCAGACAGATTCAGAAAGGTATGACAGTTTCCTATCATTAAGCTAAAACATGTTTGATCAGACATTTTGCAGATAATTATTTTAAATTAAACTTTTCTAAATATTCTTGAGATCAATTTGCTTATTAAGAGCCTCTCTTCTTTAAGAGGTTTATTTTCTCCAGATTTTAAAATGAAAAATATTACAGAGTTTTTACTCTTGAGCTATGCTTAGTGCATCTCTAGAAGCTAAATATCCGTCTCCTAGGAGAGTAGGGGAACTCTGTTTTTGTACATCTACATGAACTTAATTCATTTTTCAAAATAGCCTAAGGAAAAGCCCAAATCTCTCTCTAAAGGATTTAGGCGCCAAGTGCATTAAATAATTTTGAAAACGAGACTTCCAATTCTTTAGACACTTCTGAAAAAATTGCTTCGGATCATTCAGCCCACCTTCTTTCTAATGCAGAAAAACAGAGAAAGTAAACAGATTTATCTAATGTTATTAGACTAATCCTTATTCTAAGCAGCAGAATTCCTCCTGTGAAGGATTTTCTTTTGGAAGTGATGACATAAGAAACAGAAGCAGTACAGGAGACGATAACGAGAAGCTTAAAAAAACCCAAATGCTGCAAGTGTCTTATTAAACCCAAGCAGCATTTCTGATCCCGTTTTCATAAAGTCAGCGAGTTTTTCTGTTGACCTGAGCAGTGTTGAACTGAGTCGTTTCTCTCTGTCACAATTTACTTTGTTTATAGACACTGTTAGCTTCTACTTTGTACTGTCACCTCACTTTCTGTTTGTTTTCAGAAGGAATAGAATAAGGCTTTATTTGCCCAACACAGAGTAGATTGGATGAATAACATGTTGCAGGAACATAATCATATCATCATCTTAAGCTAAATCAAACCCTTGATTTCTCCTGTTGCAACGTCTCTTTAGAAGAGACCAATGTTTAAAGGGTGCAGTATAGTGCACTTCTAGTATGGCCAGAAATCAAGACTTTGCTCATTCCAATGAGATATTCCTCTGGTATTCAAATGTGGAGTAGCACCTCCAATATTTTTTCCCCAGCAAAATGCTAACCAATTTAAGGTAGTTTTCACACATCCCTTGAATAGTTTTGGCCACAGTTCAGCCTTCCTGAAAACCCCCAAAGAGTTTCTGTTCTTGCCTGTCTGGTTTAGCATTAATTGTTCGGTACTGTTGGTCATCCAGTAAGGTCACCAGAATTTTTCAGGCTGGAAAAACAGTATGACATTTTAATACTTGGTGTAGAGGCAGCCAAACATTAGTAGTGCTGCTTTTCCATAGAAGAGGATTAAAGGGATATTCCAGAAGACCAACAAAAGAATTTTCTGCTTTTGGGTCATTTGGGGGGGGGGGAGGAACCAAAAGCTTTAGGCATAAGCACATCTCCACTGCACAATTAGATACCATTTTTTAATTCATCTGTCCCACCTGCCTTGGGGTAGGTGGTATTTATTGCCCCTTAATTTCTCCAAAGGAGACTAAAGTCTTCAGTTAATTTTCAAGGATACTGGAATAACATAATGGCAGGCAGCAAACATTTGTCAATTAGGCCTACAGCAAGAGCACCAAAAAAGCATTTGATGAGTTTTAAATAGCTACTAAACACAAACAAAGAGAAACAGCTCAGGGTGGGAAGGAATGAAGAACTGAAATACCTCATAAGCATGAAGGAAATGGCTCCCATTGCACCAAGTAATTTGCAGTTTCCCTTCAGCTAGTATGAAAGTTGCAGTAACTTAACACCTTGCTCACTTCAGTGTGATTTTGCTGACTTCAGAGCCTTCATTCTATATGTAAACAGTGTCACTACAATGAGAATCCAAGTACTGTAGGCAGAGGTGTCTTTTTTTCATTCAGGCTAAGGCTTTTATCGGGATGTGAGCCTGTGTTCCCATAAGATTGTTGAGCACCACTTAAGAGAACGAGAAAATAATGTTGATCCCCTTTGGGAGCATCACTGTTCAGGTTGAGAGAAGGTGAAAAGCAAATCAGCTGCAGAATTGTGGCTTTGGAGTTTATTTTAAATTCAGATTTAACACCTAAAGTATGGCTAGAAATGAAAGAAAGATTAGGCAAAATATTTTTGTATGTTTTGAATATCCTTTCAAAACCATGGTGAAGGAAACCAACTACTCTGAGAGAATGGCTAATCTTGGGAGTTAATACCTGCAGAAAGTACACATGGTTGGGGGTTGCATCACTGTACTTGCAACATCCAGTGAGTCTGCAAGCAATGGGATCAGGTTATCTCTAATTTGTCAGCTCCCTTATGCTTTTGGGTCACACAAAATCAGCAGTGGTGGCAGAATTTCAGCTATTTTTGGACTGATCTCTCTGCTTTCTGCAACATGAGGTCCCCAGTGACTCTGCTTGTCTCTCCTGTTTGAGCTGTTTGCAGCAGCAGCAGATCAACTTGGAGAAGGGGAAGACCCAGCTGCAGCCAGTCTCATTCCAGTGCCTTCTGTTTTCATTACATTTCTAGCCTGCATGGCCAAATGCTGGGCAGAGTAGAGACTGCTACATGTATATTAATGTGCTTTTTTTCTGATCATTCATTCTTTGCTGAGGACATGCCCCAGCCACTGGTGCCCTTAGGAACAGCAGTGATTGCAATGTGAGCGACTTCTTGTTGATTAACAAAAAACAGTTGCAGGAAATTGTACTGGCTGCAGTGAATTTTTAGCAGGTGCCAATGACAGAGCAATGTAGATGGATATTTCTGCAGGGCACCTAGCACACCCGAGGACATAAGCAAATGCTCAGTAATAACTATGATAAATGTTACTTTCAAAGGTTGGCTCCCAGCTACCTGAAAATATTCCATGAGCATTCTTAGCATAAATAGGAAGTCAAAGGCCCCTTATTTACAGGTCTAGGTAGCACTGTTCAATTTATTTTCTCGAGTGCTCAGAGTCATTACACTTCTTTGCTAAACAAATGATTCTGGCTTTATTGTTTGTACAAACAAAATAATTAGGATTCATTACATCAGTGGTCAGCTAATTGCTTCCTTTGAGATTCTGCTAAGAGTAATCTCCTATAGCACACAGGCAGAAGGAATGTGTAATTTAATCTTATTTAGAGACACCATTGATCTGGAGTCAATCAAATTAATGCAGTCATTCAGGAAACTGTGCAAAGCAGGAGCTGCCACAGCTTGCCAGGAAGAAAACAGTAATGCGCTCTGCTCTGCTCGAGTGCAGATATGACAGGAATTCTTCATGGCAGAACGTCACATTACAGAAATGCACAGCATCATCTGTACATGCCTGTGTTAGTGGTGCCTCTCTATTGAAAGTACGCGGCCCATTTGTTTTCCTGAAGTCCGGCTATGTGTTAGCCACTTGAAATCTTCTGTACAATTACATTCTTAGTAAAATTGAAAAGACTCATTAAAAGGTATCTTTCCCTCAGTTTTCAGTATCTCTTTTATAGATATAGAAAATATCTCTCCATTTTTTTCATCACTGTGCCTATAAGCCTGTGCCTGCCTGCTTTAGGAATTATACCATGGCCCAGACACAGAAGAAGGGCATCTTACCATTCAAAATTAGCAGATAGACTTATTTTCCCTCAGCAGTGATGTTTGCTCAGAAAGGAAACTTAGGCAAAAAAATAAAAATCGGAAAAATTCTGGCTCCCTCTTCCTAACTCTGACCCACTGTTAAGTATGCTGTGCCACAGCATCATCCCCTTCCTTGTCCAGCAGGCCCACCAGCTTCCCTTCATGTTACTGCACCTGTGAGACTGCCTGCCTGTCTGCGCTTATTTCTGTAGGTTTTGTGTTGTTTACCAATCTACATTATGACTTTCCCAAATGCTAGAAAACAGGGACTCTTTATTTCTTTTTTATCTGGTTCTGCCACTTCTGTGCCTTGCCAATACTCTCCCTCTACAGTAGTACTGGTGCAATATGGAGAAGACATCTTGCTTCTCAGGACACCTGGTTCTTACTTTCTGTTAATGTTAACGTGATATTAGCTAGGTATGTGGTTGGTGGCCCCTGCTTCCTTTGTTGAAAAGATGTGTCCTTTAGTAGCCTACCATGTTGTGAAGTATTTGCAGATTTTCACTAAGGAGATAATTTAGAATTATTTTCTCAGCAGATATAATTTTACCCCCTAACTGAAAGGTAATGAGAGAGAGATATTTATTGACGAATAGCAGAATGAAACCAATTTCCAGTATACACTGGAAAAATGTTTTTAACACTACTGCAGAAAGCATGGTAGGAGAAAAATCTTGTAATTGATACCTCAAATTGTATATATATTCGGTTTTTTTAAAAGTAAGCAATCACTTTTTTAAATTACTTAAATAAAATGCTAATAATATTCAAATTATATATGATGACTGCTGAAGTTTAAGAAAAGTTAATCTTGGCTTGAGAGAAGTCACTAGTAAAGCAGTTGGAAACATACATTGTTGATGTGATAAACCAGCTGTTGATGTCAGTACCTTCTTCTACAGGTTCCAGAACATGTTGTCTTTATTTCAGTTTTCATTCTTTCTATGGCCAATTTAATTAGTTTATTTCAAATTGCAAGGCTGAGTGGAAGTTGGAAATTGGGAGAAGTTTGGTTCACTTCTTTGCCTTCCTGAATAAATATGGAACACTGATGTCTCCTACTAAATTTCAGATACACTGACTGAAAAGTCATCCAGTTGCTAGCTGACGATAACTCCCCTTCTAAAAGTAGTACAGCATTGCTCTTAAGTACAAAATGTATTTATTGGGATAAAATGTATTGCTTATGAGTGTATTTAAAACTGGTGGAGTATTCCTGTGGTTTTAACTGAATTCAGTTAAATTCAATGAGCAGCTCAGCCCCTCAGAGGTGCTCACTCACTCCCCTCACAGTGGCACGTGGGGGAGAATCGGAAGGGTGAAAGTGAGAAAACTCATGGGTTGAAGTAGAGACAGTTTAGTAAGTAAAAGAAGGAAACAAAGAAAAACAAAACCAAGGAAAGCAAGTGATAAAAAAAACCAACAGTGGCTCACCACAAGCAAACCGATGCCCAACCAGTCCCCAAGCAACAGCATGCCTGGTAAAACTCTGCCCTCCCCTCCCCCCGTAGTTTTTATTGCTGAGTATGTTGTCATATGGTAGGAGATATCCCTTTGGTCAGTTGGGGTCAGCTGTCCTGGCTGTGTGCCCCCCAGCCTGCTCACTGGCAGCAGTGTGAGAAGCAGAAAAGCCCCTGACTCTGTGTAAGCACTGTTCAACAACAACTATAACATGGGTGTGTTGTCAACACTGTTCTCATCGCAAATCTAAAACACAGCCCCATATGAGCTACTCTGAAGAAAGCTAACTCTATCCCAGCCAAAACTTGTACAATTTCCACCCTTTATTCCATACCATGTACATCATGCTCAGGTCCCACACTATCCAATACATGCTCATGAACCTGCCACACCCACCTTCCTGTCCTTTGGTATATATACAGATATCATTCACTCAGGGTTACCCCTCTAAAATGTCCACAGAATGTCCTCTGAGTTCATTTAGTGTATGACTTTGGGCTCCATCTGTTGTAATGCTCATTCAGTACAGGAGAGAGTGTGTTGCGTTGGATTTTTGCACAGTGAAGCCAGCTCACATTGTGTCACTGCTGCACTTGCACGATGCGAGATACCATCCTTACAAAATTCATTCTTCATTAGTTCAAGTAACTCCTGCTGTAATAACTTTGACATATTGCAGCCAGAGCAGTGGCAACATACAGCATCGCGTAACGAGGGCATCATACAGCAGTAACATCATCCAACTCAAATTGTGGGTTATTTTTACCCAGGAGTAAATCTCCTTGTTGTATACGTTGGACTACCTCATCCTTTTGTATTACCCACCATGTACACCCACGTCCTTGAGCAAAAGCAGTGTCACAAATGGGTTTGCCTTTTCCTGAGGAAATATTAACCCAGACTGTCTTTCCCAGCCAGTTCCTTATGTGTACTATGGGAACTTTATCTCCCTCACAGTCCACAGGGGTTTCAATTGAGCAGAGCCAAGTCAGTTGGTAGATCCTGTAGCGTTAACTGGCCAAGTGGCTTCTGCTAAATTTGTATCCCGATGCCTGAAGGTCTCAGCACCCAAGATGCTGTATGGTATGGGCAAGGAAGAAGACGTATTCTTTTTGGGTTGCTGTCACTGTTGGGGCAGCTGACACAGGTGTGTAGGGAGGGAGTGAGATTCTCTTCAAATTCCTGGAGTTGGCTGGCCAGTTCATCCATAGTTGGTGCCTCCATGTCTGTCCAGCTCATTATTGTCAGAGTGCTGGTGTATGATGTTGGTGCACTCACGCGAACTTCTGCCACATGGTCCGTGTGCACTGGACTTCGTCTGGGTCTTTAGATGCCTGGTTGTTGTCCAGGTTGCTGTCCTGTTGTCCAGATCATCTCCACCACAGCTAATTCTCTCAGATACTGGGTACCTCTCTCAGTGGTGGTCCGCTTGCCTTGGTTACTTGCAAGGTCTTCCTTGAAGGAATTTCCTTCACGCTCAGCAGGAGCCACCTCCAGAGGCCAAGGACAGCTGCCCCTTCCCTTTGTCAATGGCCTTGTCCCTAGCAAGTGACAACAGCTGCTGGGCTTCGTTACCCTCTAATTCCTGACTGTTGGCCCCAGTATCCAACATCAGAGCAACCAGCTAATAATTTGCTCACCTGCGTGACTGCTGAAATCTTTTTGCATATTTTGCAACTCACGTAGGGACAGGGCTTGGGTGGTTTCTGGCTCATTTATGATTTCAGTCTCTTCCCCCTCCTTTTCTTGTGACTGCTCTGCTGCAGAACAGGCTGTCTCTTCTGAGTCTTCCTCCTGCTCCCTCCTATGAGAAGCTTCTTCCTCCCTTACTGAATGAGTTGACTTCTGCTTCCATTGTTTCTTCTTGACTATACAGGTGACTGATATAAATGAGGGTTGGGTCTGTGGTTTATCCCTAGTGTTTGTCTGTATGTCTTCAGATCCTTCTTCCCCTTGAGGGTGCTGAGCAATGTTCAGTAGTGCTCAGTAGGCAGAGGCCAGGTCCCAGCACAGTGCTGTAAGTTGCATCTCTTTGGCACTGCCAGGGACAGAGTATCCTTTTTTCAAATTGTGTCAGTTTATCAGGATCCTGCACTTGTTCAGGGGTGAAGTCCCAGACCACTGGAGGTGACAACCGTTCTACATACCTGCCCATATTCTCACACACACCTTGCCACCTATAACCACACTGCCTCAGGGCATATCTCTGTGTGGTATTCCTAAATAGTTGTTTAACCTTAGGAAAAGCCAGAAACAGATCCCTGAGACATACTAATAGGAGCATTTTAATTATCCAAGGATGTTCAAGATACTGAAGAGTTATTTTAACAAGGCAGAAAACATCTACCGCACAGGAGAAGAAGGGGAAGGTGTCATTCTTTGTTTCCTCCACAAACTGGCTCTTGGAGAAGGGAAAATACATAATTGTTAATTGTCTCCATGAGATGGTTCCTGAAGTACAGGGATGGCATCAAGGCAAGGCCCAAACACCAGATTAGGCTCAAGGCCAATGCTTTTATCATGGTTCTCCCAGGCAAAACACAATCAAGTGCTGTACAGCACAGCACACTGCAAAAGCCAAAACCAGCCTTTAACAAGCTCTCAAATTTGATGTATGCATAAAAAAGGGAGCGTGGCATAGATCAGATACAAGAGAACAAATAAGGCAACATTGCAACCAGCAACTGTTAAACAGATGTAATAATTATAAGTTCCCTCTAACACGCTATGGTCAAATTTGTTGTTATCTCAAACTTTTTGAGCACCATGTTGGGCGCCAAAAAGGACTGTTGTGTCACTTTCCCTGCAGTGGGATGGGGGAGAGAATTGGAAGGGTAAAGGTGAGAAAACTCGTGGGCTGAGATAAAGACAGTTAAATAAGTAAAAGAAAGAATCAGAAAAACAAACCCAAGAAAAACAAGTCATGCAAAAAGCGTCAAGGGCTCACCGCCAGCTGACTGATACCCAGCCAGTACCTGAACAACAGCAACCCTGTCAAAACTCTGCCCCCCGCTCTAGTTTTTATTGCTGAGCACAATGTCATATGGTAAGAAATATCCCTTTGGTCATTTGGGGTCAGCTGTCCCAGCTGTGCCCCCTCCCAACTTCTTGTGCCCCCCCAGCCTACTCGCTGGTGAGGCATTGTGAGAAGCAGAAAAGGCCTTGGCTCTGTGTAAGCACTGCTCAGCAAGAACTGAAACACAGGTGTGTTATCAACACTGTTTTCATTACAAATACAAAACACAGCCCCATACAAGCTACTCTGAAGAAAATTATCCTAGCCAAAACTAGTACAACTGGCTTAAAAACCTTTCACCCTGGTCTGAACCTTTTGCAAATACTTCGCTTGTCATATTAAGAAACTAAGTGTAACTCGCTGCTTGCCGCTGGATATGAAAATGTGCTTCAGAATTACCTCACTGAAAGGTTGACCTTCTGTATTCTCATAACATGGAACTAAGATATTTTTAGTGACCCATCTGACCTACCACTTTACTAATCTTCCACAGTGCTTCCTAACTTTTATCACATGTCAAACACTTTGCAGATAAAAAGAAAGTAGTTTCCACTGTTTATGTGCTGAAGATGGGACGAAACCAGAGACTTTTTCTGCTTGCTTAGGCCTGGAGAATTATAGAAATCAGTGCTACTTTAACAGATCAGGCTATAGCCCTTGTCCTGTGGCATGCTTCTCCTAAAAGCATGTCATGTTGTATATGCACACAGAAGCTAACCTTTATAAATCCGTTTCTGTCATAATAGCATATGGCACAGTACTTAGTTCTAAGTGACTTTGCAGCAGAAATCTGAGATATCTGCCATATGTGACTGCTGAAATCTCAGATACAAACTGCTGGCTTTTCCTTGTTTTCTGTTTCTTTTAAATGAAGCCTTCATCAAAGATTCTAGCTTATAATCCAGCCATGTTCAGGCACTCCAGAATCTCCCCTAAGGGAGAAAAAATAGCCTATAATTTGCCTGTATGCTTACTTATTTACATACACACACTTAGGCTTTTCAGAATTGAAAAGAACGTTAAGGTTGCAAAGTTAAGCAATCTGAAGATAGAAAATGTCAGAGCTAAAATTGCCTGTGTGACCTCAGTTAACCTTCCTTCAGCACATTCATTCTGGTAGCTCTTTATGAGATGGAGAATGATAAGCACAGGACGCAAAGGGGTCCCAGCCATCCTTACTCATTCCTCACTGCCGGTTGCCTAACCTGGGCAGTGTTTACATTTAGGAAAGTACAGTTCTGAACCCTCACTGTCATTTTTGCAGAGGCCACATAACCTCTGATCGACAGTATCCAACTTTTAGTTCCTGCTGTGGTGTATGGGAATGAGCCACAGCTTTGCCCAAGAGAATGTTGGATGTTCAGTTCTATGGCTACAGTAGTGTCTGACTCCCCCAAATTATTTCCCTCTTGAAAAGACCAGCTGTGATTTGCAATATGTTGCATATCTTACAAAGGGATACTCATGGCTCCGAGTTGAAAACTGATGAGGAGCCCAGCTCCAAACTATCTCATGTTGAGGTAAAAGTCCAATTTGTTTTGGTTTGAGAGAGCAGCCTGCACTCCCCCTGGAGCTGATCTCTTCTCGTTCACAATACCCTGCCTCTGTGAGTGGCGACTGATTTAGTACCCAGTGGGATCTCAAGTGGCAGAAACCCAGGGCCCCTCGGAGGCAAAATATCACTGATAAGGCAACTGCTTTACCAAAAAAAGCGATGGTGCACGATGATGGCATGCTCCTATTCAGAATGAAAGGAACATATGGTAAGCTGCTGTTAACAGCCTTCCAGGTGGCTTTGCTTATTCTTAGAGGAATAACGAAGTGGTAGAATTCATACCTATGTAGGTGATCCTTTCCAAGGCCTATCCTTCTTATTAAGATGTACGTCCTCTGTATCTGTTGCTGTAGTTTAAGCCCATTATGTTGTGATCTGCCCACTGTGGAGGTAGGCCTGGATTCATCCTGTCTAAGCATTTAACTCAGGGGTTTACAAAATCACGCATGGTGCAGAGAGTGTAGATGGGGGTTGACTCTCCATCTCTTCTCCAAGAAAGAACTAGGAGCCAGGTTCAAAGCTAACATAAGGGGTTTGTTCTTCATGGCAGGTAGCTGACCTGTGGAACTCCTTGCTAAAGGATATTGAGGACTTTTAAAGTTTGTATAGGTTGAAGGGGAAACTGGAAGTGTCTGGAAGAAAGATTCACTGAGTGTTAAATGGATGGACAAGCTATATCAGGCTCAGGAAAATGCCTGAGCTGAAAGCAGTTGGAGGCTGAGAATATTAAGGAGAAATTATTTATCCTTGCCTTTAGTATCTACGCATCTGCACCGATCGCTGTAGAATATAGGATACTAGAGCTGGGTACAGCACTGGGATGAAGCAGCATGGATGTTAGTGTCTTTGTCTGTATAGTGTCTGTAGGACGCTGGGCCATTGGTCCCTTTATCCATGGGGAGAGCAGTGCATTTCCCAGGATAGTCTCTCGGAGAAATGTTCTAAAGTAAGAGGAATGAATCCAGACTAAATCTTTTTTCTCTGCTGGATCACTGATTCAGTGGTGTAGGTTTGATTTTTGTCAGGCATGCTGGTGACATACAAGCAGCAGCAAAAAGCCACTAATGAGCATGGTATACTCCTTTGCTCCCTCAAATAGCTAGATTAACTGTGTGTTTTCATATATCCTGGAATGTGGTCAATAGCAAACCAGGGAGCAGGCTGATATTTAGCAAAACACTTCAGCAGCTTACACAGGAATATTATGTAGCAAGTTCTGAAGTGCTTTTCTGCTGTTTCCCATCCAAGTGATTTTTCACGGTGCATTTGGTAAGGAGTTATTAACTGCAAACAGATTTAAGTGCTGAGGACTCCCTAGATCTAAACCGATGCTTGTCATTCAAACGCCCCAACATGAATCAAGCACAAATGTGAATGTTCACAGCCAGTGCAGTTCGTTTGGTAACAAGCATGCATTTAGCATTACACAAAACACAGCCGTCTACTCCTTGACAGTCGTTGCTTGTCCTGGTATTTTGAGGGAGAAGGAGGAGGACATTTATCCTTGATGGTGAACTTTAAAAGTATATTTTCTTTTAAAATGTCAACCTATTCCTTTTCCATGTGTGTTTCAAAAATGTCTCTGACACTTTGGCTCGATACCCAGGTATTCCAGCTGTTATTCTAAGATGGTGGAAATTAAAGTTCTGTTGACTTCACTGGAGCTTTGCCAGTTTTCCTCAGAGGAAGATTTGGTTTCAGAATATTTTGTGGAACCTAGACCTGACACATGCACTGCTGGCACTGTGGGTGCTGGGTAGTAGCTGTATTGATGCCAGCAGCTGGAGTGATTAGGGAAGGGGAATTCGACTGCGTAGCAAGGGTTGTGGTTCCCACCTTTGATCTCATATGGAAATGAAAAGTTCAAACTGTCTTCTGCAAAGGTGGAACTGTGTCAGACTGTCCTTTTCTAACCAACAATGATGTGCTAAAGGGGTGGGAGTGCCATCCCGACTCCAAGTAGACTCGTACAGCCCTGATCACTCTGAGCCCAGCAGGGCAGAGGTTTGAACCTTGACCTCCTGAATTACCTGTTGGTGCCATAGTCTCAGGTCACCACAGCCTGAAAGCATCTCTCTCACACAGCACAGACCTAAAAAAATACTTTGACTTAGTCTTAGGAAAATTGAAGTGCTGTTTTTTTCACACTCAGAGAGGGAGTCAGTGCCCAAAACCTTCCCTGCTTTTTCCATCTGTATCATATCTCATATTACAAGTTACTGTGTCTCCTTCAAAATTTTCTATCCTTTAACGCCTCTAGTAGTACTACCACCAAAAATACCCCCAACCTATTCCCAGTTGTTCCAGCAAGCACAAAGCAACAGAACTAATGCAGGTTTCATGTGCACAAGAACCTGGGCATGTAAGTAATGAATCCATTTGTAAGGGTACCTGCTGAACTCTGTGAATAAGTAGTTCCCAATCCTGACTTTATTTAGTTTTCTCTGTGCATAAACCTGCTGCAGACACTGAAGTTAACGGTAGATCTCCCATGCATTTCAGTCTGTGCAGGTTGGGGACCTCATATATTAAGGGCTTATCATTGCAAATTTGCTGAAAGCACCAAACCCTCACAGCTCATGTGTGCCCCATCCGCAGTCCTGCAGAGACATCATAATGCCATGTTTGATAGCAGAGTCATTCCCATGGCAACAAATGGAGTCAGAAATACAAGACTCCAACCTTGCTGTGTGATCAAACAAAACAGAGAAACTGGGCAGCAAAGACAGAAGTTCATGAAACACAAATGCCTATAAACTCAGCAAGCAGGTAGGAGAGAAGCAGCAGATAAAGACAAAATATTTCTCCTTCTCTGAAGTTCTGCCCCCAGGCAAATGTCCCTCCACAGATTTTTCTAATGCTAGGATCTGCTATGGTTAGCCTGAGTATCTTACCCTGCAGAAAGCTCCAAGGAGAGCAAAAAATATCTTGTTAATAAAGCCATTTCACATTAATTCTTTCTGGAGAATGAGCTTTCAAAAGCAATACTATTTACAGCTCCTTCCAGTAGATCTAAACCCAAGGCACTTACTTAATAAATAACACTTCAATCTCATCCCATTCCTTAGAGTTGCATAAATAGTCTTTGCTTTAGAGATCAGGGCAGAGTTAGTGATCTGCTCTGAATCAAATGCTGGATTGGTAAAAGAATTGGGGTAGGAACAACATGAGTAGGTAATTGGCACCGTGGTCATCGTAGGAAGCCAGTGACAAACCTGAGCGACCATAAGACCCCTGCTCCCTGGGCTGTGACAGGAACAGAGATGAGGCACAGCTAGAAAAGCCCACTATTTCCCACCAGTTTATAGGCAGAAGGAGATAACTGGGAAGACAGGTGTTGCAGCTGGTCTGGTAATGAAAGAATAGTTTCAGATTGAAGTAGCTTTCAAAACCAATGCTAAAGGATTGACAGCTGTAGAGCAAAAGTTTTAGGTGCTGCTAGGAAGACTGGTAGTCCTTCTCACAATTGTCAGTGAGAGGTGGACTTCTAATTCCCAGTTTGAGTTTGTGAGAACATTTTTGAGACTTCCAGCCATAATGAACTATTGAACAGTCGCAGGATCCTACCTTTAACAACATCAGCATTAAGTCTTCTTATGTCTTAGTGGTAGCAGAAGGAGCATGGTTTGAACTGTCCCAAGGCAGAGGTGAGACTGATCTTATCTTCCATCAACAGAACTACACCTATTAATGCATACAAACAAACTTGTCCATGGCTTCTGGAACCTGGAAAGGGCCTTCTTCCTTATAGATGGGACACTATAATAAATGTATTTGTCATATTGCTGCATATTATGGATGCAATGGATAATTAAGAATGAGAAATGGTCAATGAAAACAAGCTGTCAGTGACAGCCCATTGGTTTATACTGATTACACCAAGGAGTGGCTGTTTCATGGCATTACAGAGACAAGCCCAGAAAGCTCTGACCAAGAGCTGTGGCTGTTGCCCTTACGCATAACAGTTTTAGCATTGACTATGAACACAGAAGCCCTGCAGGTTTTGTTCAGCCTATAGGCTGATGAAATCCAGGGGAGATGAAGGATTTCAGGTCTGGACTCCAGGACTAAAGAAAGGAAAGTCCTGTTAGTACAGCTGCTTACGCCTGGTACTTTGACTAGTGTTTGAGAACAGATCACAGTGGGAGCAGATGACTCCTGTGATGCAGCCAGGTTGGTGAAGCTTTGATTTTGTGGATAAATGCTAGCTGTACCCAGGGAAGTTGCCCAACAGTGCTTAAAGTCTGTCCCACTTACACCCTGACCAGTACTCATTGCCCACTAACTACTGACAGTTCCAGTGTCCAGGGACCTGAGTTTTCATTGGCCTCAGTGAGCAAGTTATAACTCAGATACTGTGGGCCAGAAATGACAGAGCAAGCAGCTGTTGCTCTGCTGCCTCTACATCTGCCTGACACAATAATTAAATCTCATCAGCGATTCAATATAATGGAAGCAAACCAACTACAACAGAAGAAGGATTTCATAGCACAACTGTCTTATGATCTCTTAACTGCAGCTATGTATTTGCCTTCATAATTAATTCTGTAAGCGTATAGAGCTACAAGAGACTGAGAAATTTAGAAAGCAGTGGAAGAGATCCTTAAAAAGTAGCAAAAGGTGTAAGTAATTTCCTCTACCATCATTCTGCTTCTTATCTTCTCTGCTGGTGTTTCCCATGGACTACTCATGGCAGTGCTGTAGTGGGACAAAGGCATTGCCTGTTAAGTCAAGCATCCAGTAGAGGTCAGAAGCCCTGATTTTGCTGCAGCACTGAGATCACCTGTGGCTTGAACACAACAAATTAACTTCCTCTTGTGGAAAATGTGGGTCTCGCTTCAGTGGCTGTTCTGCATTGATATTTGTGATGTACGTTGGTACCTAATGTTGTAGCCACATTAAGTGTTATTTCTAAGTATAAATCCACGTTAGATGAAATTAATGGGTTATTGACCCCTCTTTTTCAGGACTCACTTACAGATAGTTGACTTGGCCTTTTTTTTTTTTTTTTGTGAAACATGCATAGTTCAGCTCATTGGCAGGAGATATCCAGGAATCTTGCCAGTGGAAATCTTACTTCTTAATTGATCTTTTCTGAATTCTTTAGCCCCAAATATGTTCTCTCCTGGTCATACTAATCCATATTAAATTCATGAGGTTAACTGAGCAACTCTAGATTTGCACCAGCATAAAGAAAAGTGTGATGGGACTTATTGTGTGTCCCTCCCATCGCTGCTCAGCAATAAATGTGACTTTAATATCTTCTTCACTGTCAGTGTTGTGTTTTCTCTCATTCTCTTGCATCACGTGAAAGTCTAAGATGGGCCTGGTAAAGTGTAAGAGGTATTGAGGCAGGCTGCACTGCAGGGCCTTTTTTCTGACCTCCAGCCTCATGGACCCCAGAGTCAGGATCCAAAGAGTACATTGCAGCTGGGAAGATGACTGTGAGCTGGATGAGCTGCAAACGAAGCTCCTTTCTGCTGATGGAGAGCAGAAGGCTGGGTCCTCTCTTGCAGGCATCAGCTCTCTCATTTTACTGACAGGAGAGTTACTAACGCAGACCTTCTGTGCTGAATGCTGTCTGTGAGGAGACCAGTTGGCAGCTTTGGCGTGAGCATTTGTAACCACCACTTTGTAATTGGAAAATGGACTCGGAGGCGATTGGTTTCTTCTGCTACAAAGTCAGCAGTGTTTTCCTGCTAGAAGACAACAGTTTGCAGCAGAGAATTCTTTAAGAGAGTGAAATATTCTCCTAAAGGAAACGATTTAAGCACCAGCTTCAGTCAGCTGCAGCATACCAAGCACCCAGGCTGGATCCCAGGGCACGCTGTGCTCTGGACAAGTTGGGTTGTTCTGCCCAAACCTGGCAGTTTGATGTATTTGAAATGCACCTCCCCAGGTCTTTATTTTTCTGAGTTGCTCTTTGGTTTGTGTCTTTCAGAAGCGCTCTGGAGGCATTTGCTCATTCCTGCATCGGGTGTGCTGGGCAGCACTGCCGCTGCAACTGCTCCTCTTGCTCCTCCTGCTCCTGGCCTTCCTCCTGCCCCTGGCAGAGGAGACCCACAGCTGCACGCTGGCCAACAACTTTGCTCGGTCCTTCAACCTGATGCTGAGATATGACGGCCCACCTCCCACCTAACTTCTTGGCATGGCATGAGGTGACTCTCAGAAATATAGACTCTTCTGGTTTTTTAACAATTTCAAGTATTGTAAATTTTAGGGCTTCTAACAAGGCCATCGAATCAACTGGATAGGTCACATAAATGCAACATAAGATTAGTCCACTTTAATCAGGTTTTTGAGCAAATTTAATATTTTTACAGTATTTTATTATAATATTTATAATGTATATATAGAGATTGTGTATGTGTATGTATGTACAGAGATAAATATATATATATATATATATATAAAAAAAAGCATACCTGTGGTCAAACTAACATCTGCCATCCACTCATCCACTGTTTGGAGATAATCCTGCAATATTTCTGTTTCTGCCATCTTTCAGCAAGAAATACTGAATGTTGGTTTCATTGTGGGGCTTTTGGGTGATTTTTAAATTAAATTTTTGTTGTCTACAACCAAAGCCAGACCAAGTATGAGAAGATGCGGGCATGCAGCAGAGTGCAAATTGGAGAGCAGGTAGAGTAGAGTCATGTTTGAATACAGTGGTTGACATTCAGCCCAAGGAAAATTGGGACTATTCTATTTGGAATCTTGAGCTCTTTTTTTCAGTATCTGGATGCAGGGATTGCAGAAGGTAATGGAAATGTTTCCACTGACTTCAGTATGAGTGGGGGTGGACCTCTTCTTGTTCTCATTTTTTACCAGATTTCTTTTCCAGTTACTGTGTTCTCCAGCCCACCTGAATCAGGAGAGGTAGAATACAGTAGGAAGAAAGCTGGGAATAGAATATATATTTTTTTAACATCTCTATAACAGGAGAACTTTTAAAATCAGGTCATAATTTTCTGAACAAGTTTGTGAGCACTGAACAAAACCTAATATCAGTGGTCTTGCCTTTAAAAAGCAGTGGGGTTTTTTGTTTGTGTTTTTTTTGTGGGTTTGGGGTTTTTTTTTACTTTATAAAAAGGCATTTGGTGATGGATCATAAAGCCTGAACAGTGGGATGCAGCCTGGCTCAGTGTCAGCAAAGCAAAAGTTGAAGTATTTTAATAATACCACCCTGGAAACAAGATTCCTTCCTAGGATGTTTTTATATTAATGGTTTGTTGAACTGATGTAAACCGATTGTATCAAAGACAGTCAAGCATAGATTTCTATATAGTCTAAACTCTTAAGATGATGACAACTTGTCATTTATTTACCTAACCTTATGTCTGAATGTACATTTTAACATTGCCTTTTAATGTAAAAGCAATTCTCACTTTACTGTGATGAAACCATTCTTAGTGGTGTTTTACCTAACTGACTCCTGAGAGAAAAGGTAATTTCTAAAATTTTGTGCCATTTCTGAGAGCTATTCCTTATTGTCTCGTGTTTTTAGCCACAGTAGTGATCATGCAAAAAAAAAAATTAACAGAAGAAACAGTTACTTTTCCCATCCTGGCTATGTTGCAGGAGGAACTTGTCTTCTGGGTATCAGTATGGTGTATTCAGTGTTGTTTTCCAAATAAGTTGCAAAAGAATATTAAATCTGTTGTACATTATGTAAATTATGTAGTAGCTGAGGGACTGAAGAAGGAAGTCATACTTCTTTAACAAAACCATGAAAGTTTTGCTAAAGAAGCAAACTTGGGTAGAGTAGGGAGGTATCGCAGCAAGGAGCTCATTATAGGCACAAAATGAGGGAGAACAGGCAGATGTGAAAGAGGACTAGCTAAAAATAGGGAAGAGAGGTGTCCCAACAATTCATAAAGCCTAAGAAAATGAGTCACGATGAACACAGAGGACAATAATACAGGCTTTATGCAGGAAAAATCTCTGAATCTTTTTAGTTCCCTCTCCCTGCTACAGTATTGGTACTATTGCATATTAAACAGCATATCTTCAGTAAGGTTTAAAATGGGGCAAGTAACATGGACTCTTACTAGTGTTCTGAGGAGACGCTTCTACCACCAGGACTCTGTCACTGTGTTCCTAATAATGCTTCCGACTACACTGGGTTTGGTAGAGTTGGACAAAAATGCCAAAATTCTGCTGAAAGTAAAAAGGAGACTGGAAATTAGAGGAGAGAGAGCAGGGATGGTGAAGGTATTCAGGTAGAATGCAAGGGGAGCATGAGGAGGAGCTGAACTGATGCAGATGAAAACCTGACTGTCAGGAGGTAGCAGAAGAAGTCTAGAGAGCAGGCAGAGGGGGGCTGAAAGCAGAAAGGTGAGGAGAGAGGATGGATGTACACTGAGTGATAAGACATACACATCTAAACAGGAAGCAAAGGAAGGCCTGTGATTTCTTTCATGAAGGAGCCAGATGGAGAGGAGCTATAATTTGTCAGAGAATGGGGCAAATTAATTCCTTCTTTGCAATTAATTCCTTCTTTCTGGTGGCAGAGGACATACCTCCTTCTCACCTCTGATTAGCTGTGTGAGAGCCATGCATGTTCCCACAGTGTTCCTCTAAAAATTGCTGCCAGCCTTGAGGGAAGAAACCCCTGTGGCTGTGCAAGGAGCTACTCATCACACACATCTCCATTTCAAATTAAATGCTCCAGTAGAAAAGAAGTGTGGGGGAAGAGGGGCAGTAACAAAACCTGCTGTATGTGGTTGTGGATATGTGTACTTCTGCACACACTTTTCTTTGATGTAGCTACATTGCAGTTCTCTGGGTTTTGCTGAGCTGTTCCAGGTGATGAAAATAAAATGCCAGTGAGAAAGTAAAAATAATGATGAATAATATGGCCGCAAGTGAAAATCAGTAGGGAGATAGACAAGTTTTTTCTATCAAAGCACAAAATCTCACATCAGATTTCTTTCTGCCCAGCCTTTCTGATCTGGATGATTTTTATGGGTTCACAAATACATTTGACACCACAGGAGTATGCAACTGGGGGAAAAAATTTCTACACAGAGGACCATAACAGAACAACTGCATCGTCACCTTGATGGCAGGTTTTAAAAAAAAAAAACAAACCAAAACTAAATTAGAAACACGCTTTTGCTGCTAGGCTTGCATTCAATTTATTCTGTAAGTCTCCGGTCTGTAATCTTGGAATTTTTTGCTTTAAATCTCAGCAAATCCATTCTCATTAATTTAAGTAATTTAAATATCTCACTTAAGTGATGAATCTTTCTACTTCTTTGCAATGGAAACTGTCCAAATCACAGGACTTCGATGATCATCTCACTCAGAACAATTTCACTCTTCTATAATGTCACTGACCTCACCTGTCCAACTTAGATGTGAGATTTTTTCAAAGAAAGAACGAATTTTTAAAAAATCACAGAAGTAAGCTTGAAATGTAGATCCAAAATTTACTTTCTATTTTATTCTCTTGGTTTTCTTCTGAGAAGTTTGTGATACTGATTTCTGGAAGTGTGTGTAAATATTAAGTCAGTAATTGGATAATGAGAAGAAACTGGCCAGTTCAATTTCCAGGAAACTGAACAAAGCTCAGATTCCTCAAAACACAAACTAAATCATACTGTTTCCAAGTCAGTCCTTAAAATTTGAGCACTGTTCTTCATGCTTGAATCTTTGCTCACACATGATTTGGGGGTTACACCCTCACTTTTGTGCCTATAAAATCCCCAGCTCATGGATCTCTGACATCCATACATAACCGAGATGTGTTACAGCTCAGCTTTGGATTGGGGCTGCTGCCTTAAGACATCCCTTGCCAAAAACCTAGGATGCACAAAGCAGATAAGCATCCACAACTGAGGGCTTGCAGGACTTTAATCCAGATCCAGCCACTGTCAGAGGGTGCTAAAACCCTCTAAAATAGATTGAATATGTTTGAGCTTGTAAATTGTGCATCTGGCTCAGGCCACGTAGTCTCTACTGCATGCAGATAACCACCCTGTTCACAGAGCAGAGCTCTTGTGCATCTCTCCAAGCTCTTTTGCCTGCAACTATTGGACCCAGTATTTGATTGACCACATTAATGACCCTTCAGTGTTGAAGGCAAAATCCTGCACTCCAGTGCCCATGCATTAAAGTAAGAAGTCTGCACAGCCCCAAAGGCACACTTCAAACCCAGCCTTTGGAGTGAAAGCAAGCCTAATTTATAAATTGTAATTGATTTTGTAGCCAGATGCTTTCAACAGAATTTTCCATGACTGCAATACAGTGAGGTAGAAAATTGCTATTGTACCACATGTCTATTAATAGCCCTTTCTCTGATTCCAGCTAGCAATTCAGATTGTATTAAATGTTATTTATATATGCCCTCTCCAGAAATCTCTGTATGAAAAACATGTTCAGTTCTATGCACACACATTAAAAATACTGTATTCCCCTGTTAGCACAGAATCCCCAGAGCAATCATGATTTCTACCAAGTACTAGCTTATTTGCCCTGAGATGCTTATTAAATTCAAACATTTGGGGCTGAAAAGAAAGCTACTAGCCTAACTAATAGAAGCACCTGATGATCACTGAATAACTTGGAGAGCTTTTAGAATGGCTTTCTGCTTCTCCTTAATCCTATTCACTGGGGTAGTCAAAGACCTCAGAGAGAAGAAATGTCTCCAAAAAATGGCCATCACTAGATGGGCAGATGGTAATCTCTGCATGTCGGAAAAAATAGTATGTTCTCTTTAGTTGCTCTAGGACCTCAGGAGTTTCCTCCATCTGATCTCTTCTTCAGTATTGAATAGGAAATGTTTTCCTTTGATGTGTGTGCATACACATCTCATTAGCACTGAAGAGATTTGAAGAGTGAGTTCGTGTACAGGAATTCTTCTAAATTGTGTTGACAAGAGAGTACATTGTCTTCTTTTCTCAAGAAAAAAAACAAACGCTGTATGGCAGAGATTCTCGGAACAAACAAAACCTTTTGGACTAACTGAAGATTACAGACTGAAATTAATCTGGAGAAACAGTTTTGCCTTTCAAGAAATGCTAGTGTAAATACCCCAATAAACCTATCTTTGCCAGGCACCGTAGGTGTCTTTCAGGTCATAGGTTATGTACCCAGGTGGCTGTAAGAACTCCTTTTGGAGACTTTACTGTCCGTTGGACAGTATCAGTTGCTAGTCTGCAGCTGAAAACACATTTGCCCAATGAACTATATTAGCTGCTTCTAGAGTCGCTGGAGGCTGTCAAGGATATTCTTAGTAGTTCTCAGATCATTGACCTGCTCCGAGCCATTACAAGTTTATTGTATTAATTTATCTGTCAGCAGTTGGCCACTCTCAGAAAACAGTTGATTAAAATACTGAAGATAACATTGTTGGTATGGACGTCACGATTCATTCAGAAACCAATCTTATTATTTTTGCCATATTTAAACATAATTATCTGTTGGTTATACTGTGTTATAAACAGATCAGTTGTAGGTGTTGGGTAACTGTGTGGAATGTTTTAGGCACAAGCATTTTTGACTTGCACGTGTATGTTTAAGAATTGTGGGCTTATTTCATGCTTGCTTAATGGTAAAACAAAACAAAACAAAAGATTCTTGAATGTAGCATTTTCCCCCAAAAAATACAAAGCAGGATGGAATAATCTGTCATACAGTTGATTTTTTTATTATCTCTTGTCTATCCAATTTAAAATACGGATATGTGTCTACCAGAGAGATATCAGTTGATCTGGAAAGAAAAGGAATATCTATTAGGAATATACCAATTCAAGCAGTAGCCTAAATGGCACCTTTGTAACCTAACCTACTTCAGCAATTGCCAGATTTAGCTCACTGTATCTGTGAGCTAACCACCCTCCTCCTAGTAAACCGTGGGTGAGATGAAAGTGCACAGGTGAGGGTACAACATCCCAGTGGAAGCAGCAGGAGACATTAGGTCTTCAAAAGGCAGCCTGGTATCTCGATGCAAGAGATGAACATGTAGGTTTGGCATAATGAGAGCAACCCAGGACTAATAACACAGGAGCAAGGATTTGCTGACCTGCTCTGCCAGTCAGAATTTTGACAGTGGCTGTCAGCACTGTCCAGTTTCACGTCCCTGACTGTGGAAGGAGGCTCCCCTCAGGGTAGTTCACTCTAGCTGAGATCTGAGTCTTGGGAGTGCTTTTTTCTTTTCATTAAATCCAGAAGAAACTGCTAAATCAACCCCCTCAGTGACAGTTTAATGGTAGGTGGTAGGCGCTGATGCTCCAGGAAAAGATGCAGGAAATGCTGTTGTAGATAGAAAGATTGTCATGAAGGTCTCTGTTCAATCCTTAGGAATTAGAGATTCATTACAGAACTGAAGTAGGAGGCTTTCTGTTCCTTTGCAAGTAAATGCCAGCTGTTGCCTTTAGTCTTCTGGATTTTGGGGGCGAGCCTGTTCAGTGCCTTACTGAATGCTAGTGGCTTTCTGGCTTCAGAGCCATTCATGACAGTGAGTTCCACATCCTTCCTGCGAGTTGTGTGAAAAAGGTATTCCCCAGAATTGGTTTTGAAGCAGAAACCTTTTGTTTGGGGGGTGGGGGTTGTTTGATTTTCCTTCTTTGGCCCCTGTGTGTGGATTCCAAGAAAGCAGAAAGACTAGCACTACCCTCTCCAGACCATACTTTGTCTTTCCTTCTTTTCTCAGAGCAGAGGAGATTGGGCTTTGTCTCCTTCCTAAAGTAAATTATCCCAGTCTTTTCTGCTTCTTTTCATGTTCCAGTTCTTCCATGCCCTTGATCATTCCTGTCGCCTTTCTTTCAACTTTTTCAGTGCCAGTTCTTCCTCCATATGTAGAGCAAAAAATCTGCTCCTGTTTCAATAAATTGAAATTCAATAAATTTTTGCCCTGTTGCAGCTCCTCCTGCAGATGCTCTGCCTGTTTCTGCTGCCCCCTGTGTCAAAACAGCCTTCATCACTGTCTGAGGGGACTCTGGTCCTTGCCAGCTGTCTCTTCCAAGTCTCCTGGCCATGTCCTACCCTCATGCGCCTTGTGTTGGCTCAGGGACTGCCCTTAATATTCACATCTGCAGATGGGAGTGCGAGGGTGTCGCTTAACAGACAATTATTAATAATGAAAGCCTTGCCGTTAGCATTGTTCATAGCCTGCCCAGACCCTTTTCTCTTCTTCTCTCTAAGCAGGTTTTGCTGTGTAATCCAATTACTGCGTGCAGAAAATTGCCCCTTAATCAGGGAGGAGGGCCGGTGTTTCAGTTTCAGCTCTATTATCCTGGTGTTGTCACTGCCTGTGTAAGCACTCCCATGTGCTGCTGGGCCTGGGGCTGGACGCTCCGGGGTGCGTGCCCTTGAGCTGCCGGGAGTGTTTGAATGTCGCTGTTATACACCCTAATAAGCCAGGGCCCTTTTTTTTGAGCTGGAAAAAAAAAAGAAAGAAAAAGAAAATGGTTGCTTTTAACAAACTGATTTCACAACTCATTTATCAAGCCCTATAGCAAACCATTTATTTTAGCTCCTTTTTGCTCCATCAAAAGCTGTATGTTAAAAGGGAGAGGTGAATTTCAAGAGGCTGGGGACTGAAGGCAGGCTGCAGTGCCACCCGCCCTCACCAGCACTTTGCCGGGAGGCCTCCAGCTAGAATTCAGGGGTCGGACCTGTTATTTTTCCTAAATGACTCCCGCCTTCAAAATCAAATTATTTCTTTTGTCAAGTCCAATAAGCACTGAACACCACAGACTTGGTTTCACTACAGATATGAATAAACACCTCTGTACGGTACTTTCCATCGCCATGAAATATATATATATGTATAAATATATGTACATATATATATGTAATAGGGAGTGTAATTATTGTTCTACTTAAAGAAAAGTGACATTCCACTTCAATGTAACTTTCACGTGCAGCTTTTAAGAGAAACTGTGTCTTAAAAGGAAGCTGGAAGAGTTTAGAGGTATGTGTTTTAATGAGCTTTAATGAGCTTTAATAAGCTTTGAGTTAGGACTTCAGTCTCCAAGGCAAAAAGCACCCATGATGATTTTCCCATCACCTTCCCAGATCAGAGCCTGTAAGAGTTTAACCCAGGAGTCACTCCTTGAGCACTGACTATTCCCAAAGGTATTTGGATGCTGCATGTACTAGCTGTGTGTCTGTCCTCAAACACCAACCTCCATTTTGTACATGTGCTTGACTGGAAGGCAAAAGACACACTTTTGTCTTGCTCCAAGACCCTGATGATCATTTTTGTCTCAGCGGATGTATTCCTTTTGATCAGCGTCACTCTTTCCATTTTTTTCCCCTTTTAATTTGCACTAATTGAGTTTATCAGGTGATTCCAGGAGGGCACCCTCCACCTGCCTAGCCTCAGAGCTTCCCTTCCAGCAACATACCTTCTTCTCATTTGTTTATTTGGGTGTACTGGACCACTGTGAAGCAATTACACAAGCAATAACAACGGGTGTTGCATTTTGCTGTCATTGCCTTTTGTAAGACGTAACACTCCATTGACATTGAAAAGTGGTAGGAGACCCAGAAGCTGCATTGTTGTTTACTAGCAATATAACCGATGTACAGTGCTTCTACAGGGGACCTGTCCTCACTCCTCACAGCAGCTGGCTGTCTCGGGCCCAATTTAATTCACAAGGCTGGATTATAAACAGTCTTGGATCCCTTCACCAACACTCCATCAATCTTGCTCCCATCAGTTTTTGTGCTTTTGTTTAGTTTCAAGCTAGAAGAAAGTTTAAAGAAATGTGCTAAGGCTCCTGTATAGGGTGAGTAAATGTCCCAAACAGTTCACAAAGATTACAACAAAATGAAGGGATTTACTCTCACATTGAACAGAATTAATAAGAAGTTCTTATCGATGTATTAAAAAGTTATTAAGAGCAGCCTGGAGTGAAGTTTCTGCAATCAAACCATTCTCTGCTTTTAATTTAAAAATCAGCAAATATTGAAGTACATGTTGCTACCTTCTTTTAGAAGTGACCTGGAACTAAAATGTGAATCCTCCCAAATGGGAGGTTTATTGATGCGGATCTAAATTTCACCAGAGTGTCCCATGTTAGATCACCCGCCTCTGGGCAGAGAGGAAACCTAAGGCTGTTCACAAGAGAAACTCATATTGTGAACAGTTTTAAAATTCTTCAGAGCTCCTATCCACTTCCAAATGTCAGTAATAGGGAGGATCAGAAACTTTCCCATGAACCCTATGCATTTTGCATGTTGAAATCCTGGCTTGAATTCGGGTCTCCACCTCAGCTTCTTGTAAATGTTAATATTCAAGTAGAACAAAAATGTTAGAGGCAATTACAGCATGAACATCTCTTCTTGTTTATGTATAGTAGCTGATAGCAGAGTCTGTAATAATAATCTGTGTTTATACATGTGCCGTCCAATGTAACAGTTGGGTACCAAATACCTTTTAACTGTCACAAGAAAATAACTGGATTGATGTCACTTTTTGCTTGTATGAATATGATTATTTGCCTTGCAGGGACCAGTTCCACTTTTGTCATGTTATTTATGACTTTTAAATACATTTGTGATAAATTAGGCTCGTTTCTAAAGTAAACAATACTGGAGCCAAGCAGCTGTCTCTGTACATGTGCATGTTATCACAGCTGATATCAAGTCCAAGTCAGACTCCTTGTCTTGCTTGGACCTTTCCTTAACCTTTGTGGCTTATTCAGGGAAATGCGGACCAGTCTATTTTCTTATTAAAAATACAGCTTTTTGAAAAGCTGAACTTATTTTTTAAATCCTTTCTTTTTACAATTATTGATTCAGAAAGACTGTAACAATCGTATTTTTCTAAACTGCCAATTGCTTGTGTTAGGAAATGATATATAGATATATATTTTATTCTACAGATTTCCATGTAGTTTTGAAACTCTTTGTTTTCATATATATCCTCCTCTTTGCTAGAGTTATCTCAAAAAAGCTGTAAGCTTCTGTATACTGACTCTATGAAATTGTATAAAAATGCAGCTGCATAAAAAGACTGACTTTATTTTTTATTTAAATTGTTAGAGCTAAGTCATCCTTACTGTTATGCCGTGCAAGATGTATGGAAAGAAATCAGGTCATTTTTTCGAAAGGCTGGACAGCGTTATGTGACACTTCCTAAAAAGTCTCGACTGAAAGTCAGGAGAATTTACCCTAGAAATTATGCCATTTTGGTGCCTGATTCTATAGTTTTTTCACACTGTTTAGGACCTTATTTCACAAATACTCCCATGAAATTTCATGGGTAATATTAAAAATAAGAGCCTATGATGTGTGAATAGCAGTGATAGAACAAGACCCTTTTCTAATGAAGAACAAGGCCTTTTAACTAGTTAAGAGGCTATATTTTTAGAGTTTCAGGACAATTTTTTGTGTTCTTTTCTGCGCTGTGATGTCCTCCCATGTATTCTGGATTTATTCCATAGCTGAAATGCCAGATTAAATCGATTGAAGCCCCATGCGCAGATGAACATAATAGAAAGCTGCAGTGAAATATTGCAGAAAATGGCCTGATTTCATTCTTCAGAACAATAAAGTAGCTCACAGCCTTGGCTTCTGTGCACCTGTGAAGCAGAGGCCCTTGCTTTGTACCTTGGTGTAACATGGAAGGATTTCTGCTCTCTGCCTGGAAAATACTGTCTATTCCTCAACCTTGTCAGAAGCATAATATTTTCTCAAGTAAAAAAAATCTGATTCTGCAAGACTCATTGGGGAGTTAAGGGGCAGCTGGGACCTTCTGTGATCAAGCCACATTATTCCAAAAGTTTATCCCTCGATGACAAATAAAATATGATGTGGCTTTGCTGTTTGCAAGTAGGATAAAGAGACTGGAAATTCATCACCCCAAGCCCTAGCCTTGTGACTGTTCTGTGATGCTCCACTGTTACCAATGGACTATGTTGAATCAGATTATAAAATCAGAGTATTTTGTTGCATGTGTCCTTTTTTGTAACGAAAATATAGTTATATTTGATGTTGCAGTTATAAGGCAGTAAATAAACACATAAGTATTTCTTTTTAAGGACTTTTAAATTATTCTGGGGGGTGGTTTCACATTTTTGCTGTGCTTATTTCTTACCATCCGAGTATTTGGGCTGACCTAGAAACACCCAGAACAAGTGAAGCAAGGATAAAATTTTCTGCTGCCTGCCTCTCTGCTCATGTACCACTGAAAGAAGGTTGTGCTGAATGTACCTACTTCACTCTAGCCCTGTAAGATTTAATAGAAAATGTCAGCTTTTCTGTAAGACTGTGCAGTTGTTTGAATAGAATTCTACCAGACCCAAAGAAAACGTGAATTTGCTAAATCATATTACTATTCAGTACGATTTCTTACGGTGTTGGCCTCTGACACTCTCTGTAGGGTTTCCCTCAATCCGAACCAAGCTAAGACAAAGGGGAATTTTTTGAGAACCTCAGATTTGAAGTTAACTCCAATCACATGTAGTGAGCGAGCAGTGTATTAGTTCAACCACTGCTGATTTCTTTGAAGAGTAATCGCTGCAGCATGTATGTGCACAGCTCTCATTAGCATCCACATAATTGCTGGTTTCTTTCCTGAATCTTTATGAGAGAGAGTCTGCCAGGATCTCTGACATCAAAGGACTCCACAGGAAGTTTACTTCTGTAGGAGTGGAAAACCACTACGATTTTTTGGTGAACCTGTGGGCTAGGTTCCCTGTTGCTTTTATGAACACACTGAGCTCTATCCAGGTCTTTGACCTCTCTCAGGTATTTGGACTATGTGGTCCTGTGCTTTCCTATGACCTGTCTCCCGCTAAGCCCCCAAAATGCAAACACTTCAGCTGATCATAGCTGTGTCAAGATCAGAGCAGCGTCTCAAATCCAGGAAAGAACAGGGTAAAACAAGTCCAGGGCTGTAGGAAGAGCAGACTATCATGGTGGGACAGTTACATTCCCATAAGGGCTACAATCAGTACACAAAAAAAATTTCTGTCTTACTCTCTTTTTTTCCTTTGCAATGCATTTTTTCATCTTGCAGTTTATTTATTTGTGGAGCCAGGAAGTAGGCTTCTTTGTGTATATCAGGCATTTTCTTCTGGAACCAGCAGAGAAACTTGGGACTTGATTTTGTCCCAGACACTGTACATAGACCAGGAAAGACTGCCGTCCGGCAGGGAGGAGAGAAAAATTCCTAAGAACAGATAAAACAGCTCACACTTGTATGATGAATGAGTATTTTGTTGACCAGGTTCAGGCTGCAAACAACTCTACAGCTGATTGGTGGGAGTTACGACAGTCAACAAGAATTATTATAAACACTTTTAGAGGACAATGGAATACTCCAGGTAGTTATAAATCTCTTAAGTCATACATTAGTAGAGAAACACCTGTTTTAGATAGCAACCCTGCTGCTAGAGGATGGAAGTATCTGTTTAGGTTGCAGCAGCAAAAGGTGGCAAGTTCAATAAATAAAAATAATACGGTAAGACCCTCAAGTGGAGTAAACCAGTGTAGCTTCATTGAAGCTGTTGGAACTAAGTCAATTTACAGCAGTAAGAATCTGGCTTATAGTCAACAGGGATTTTACAGAATGCTTAAAACCTCTCCATTTGGAGAGTTCTCCTCTGCCTTACGCCTGTGCACTAAATTGTATCCACACAAAAGTCCTCGATGGTATAATGAGGTAATTTTGGACGTGAGCGTTCATTATGTGCTTAGATAAATTAAGGGAAAAAGACCATGTCATTAGCAAAGTCTTAAATAAAAAAGGATGGAGCAAGGTTACCGAGTGAGAACTATTTAAATAAAATCAATCTCAGCCCTGGAGATTTAATGGGGAGTGGCTTTCTACGGAAAAGGGCTGATGGTGTGTTGATGCTGCATGTAGAAGCTGAGCGCTACGGCCATGAAAGATTAAAAGCAGGGACTGAGGTTTTTTCTAGGTTAATATTTCAAGCTTTCTAAATTTCATTCTGTGACATACCATGAATGCAGCCTTGGTTTCCAACTGCAGAAAAGCACTCTGATAAACACATATTGCTGGAGCAAATGAAACTGAAGGCTCATCCGGTTTTACTGTAGCACTCGTGGTATTAAGAGGGATTGTAATATAATCCTCTTCAATGAATAACCCTAACAGATGTTATCAGGGTTGCTCTGTACGAGCCGTGGACCTCTTGCTAGAACTCCCTCTGTGGAAGTCCAGTTCATAAATTGTCCTAATGGGCTGCCTGCCTCGTCCCGCTGCTGCAGCAGCATGAAAGGGAGGTGGTTACCAGCGGCCTTGAAAGCCAGCATTATTCCCATCTGGTTTGCATTACAATACTGCTAAATATTTCATGCTTTTTGTTTTACAAACAAATAAGAGCAGAACTAATCTTTTTGTTTAATGTTCCTTGATTGACGTTTGAGTGGGGAAAAAAAGTTTGGGGTTTGTTTTGATTTCTTTTTCTTCACTTCAGATCTTAACATGGGTCTGCAAAAGCTTTTAATGGAAGATAGAGCAGATCACCGTCGACTTTTCTGGTGGGCTTTTTATGGCACCATTGATACAGGAAAAGATACAGGGGAAATCCAGATGATGAATGTGCTGTTCAATCAGCTGGGATTTCTTTGCTTGCGAGGAGATAACTCGATGAAGTGCAAACAGAGACAGGGAGCAGACGTTGACTGCTTGTCAGCTATATACAGAGCTATCTCTGGCTGGGGCTGCTGGAAAACACAGCAGCTATTAGTACCCCTTTGCCCTTTCACAGCGCCCTGTCAGAGGGTCCCCAAGCACTGCAGCGAGAGCCATCCATTAAACCGCCGAGCGGCGAGTCCGTTTAATCACCCCCGCTTTACAGGGAGAGGAGTGGCAGCCCTGGGAGGATTCAGCCGGCATTTTAACCTCCCGGTTCCCTAAACTGCCGCTGAGGTGGATGAGCGAAGGCAGCTTCGGCAGCGGGTGCCTCTGCCCCAGCGGGACGGCGGTGACCCACCTCCACGCAGGGACCTTCACCCACAGGGCAGAGGTTGCGGGGGGGTCCGGAGCCCCCCCGGGATGCACAGTCTCCCCTCAGGCGCCCGCCCGGGGAAACACCAAAGGTTTCGGGCGGTTTCCTTCCAACCCAAAGCAAGTCCCGGCACAGAGCAGGGCCTCTCGGCTGGTACTTCTCCGCTCGAACGGCCACATCGGCTGGTTCATCTGGTGTTTGGACAATTATCTTCATTAGGGCGCCCATTGGGCTGCGTTAGCTGTGAGGCCTAATCACAGGGTGGGATGAAAGGTATGAAATGTCACTCAGGAAGGGCTAAATATTGAGAAAAGATAAATATCTACTCTTTCAGCCTGTTGCAGCTTGGCCCTGCAATGGGGTGGCGGTGTATCAGTGCGGTTAGTTAAATCACCATACTACATTTGACTGCATAGTAATATTTTTTATATCATGGCACAAACAGAAACAGGTTTGACCGATTCACTCTTGAGATGAATTCTCTACAGTTACTGTGGGATGAATTCTTCACTGATGGCTGATGCATCAGTCATCCCATCCCTTCCTCCTGTAACCCGCTGGCCTGAATTCAGAGACAAAAGTGAGTCTTGGGGACTGACCCTAACGCTTGCCTGCGAATAGGCTTTATGACTTACGCCGAACAAGACAGCCAAGCAGTAAAATTATATGCTGCTTTCTATATTATGTTTCTTATTTTTCTAGCATTTTCCTCCCAAGGATCTCAAGGCTCGCTGCAAGGTTTAACTAATTCTCAACAGTCATCTGTGAATTAAGTTCTTTTTGCTAATTACAACTGAAATACTACTGCCAGAGTGGAAGATTGCCGTTCTTGAGCATCTCTCTACAATAGCACACAATAGTTTCACTCAGGATTGTAAAAATAAATTGTAACTGCCGCAGTTCCTTGCATTGAATCATTTTCATTGTGGATTTTGACATTCCACTTAAAAAATTTCAAATCCAGGAATAGTAAATGCCAAGTCATAAAAGCTTAGGAAATGGGTTGAATCCAGAGTGCAAGGCAGCATTACAGTGTCTGATCTGCTGTCTCTGATAATACCCTCATAAGACAAGGGTCTCTTTTTTTTTCATTCCTGAACAAATAAATTGCAGTGTGTATGAAATCTCCAGAGGCCATCTGTGACTGTAATTCATTTACCCACCGTATTATGGAACAGATTTTTCCAGTGAGTTCAAAACTCGGGAAAGGGGGGAAGGGAATAGTATGATGAGAAGGATCTGTGATCCATATCTAAAAATAAAAATATTATTCAATTGTCATATTTGATGGATAAAGTGTCTGACGCACCAGGCGAAGCCATAGCAACTAGATAAATATGTTTAAAACATTTAATTTTGATACATTAAGAATGAGTTGGAGCAGGGGCTTATCGACACTGAAATTAAGCAGACGTTTCTAAGTTCCTAAAAGCCTCTGATTTTGTTTAGCTTGGAAGAAATTTTGCTGTAGATAACTTGGAATTGTAAGGGGAAGTTGGACTTGGTGCACAAAGGCGCAGCTCTGACAGGTCAGGACTAGCAATTACCTTTCTTCTTCATCTGTTATTTTCCAAGTGCCAGCAGCCCCTACCTGATTTGCGTTAGACCACACGAGGCCCCTCGGCAAACTTACAGACCCTTGCTTTCTGCTTTTAAATTGAAATTAGTATGTTCATTTATGACCTTAGCTGCTACAAAAATATTTTTATATATAGGGCGCTCTCAATATTTCTGTAGTGCTGTTAACATTCAGTAATTGTAATTAGGAGCACATCCTCATGCACAGCCAATGGGTTATGTGGCTGTAAGCATCAGATTTCCTCCCTGAGTAATTCCGAGGATGTCACTGAAGTTACAGCAGAAATGAATTCAGTCCTCAGTGGCTGACAGGGAGTGTTTACACTGTGTGTGAATCATGTTGGTACCCGCAGAAGGGTTTTATGTTCTGCATCAGGTCCTGTGTTTCTTCATAAAGTGATAACATGCAGAAGAGGGAAACAGCACAAACTTCTAAAAATTGTTTTCTGTAGACATCTGCCCAAGAGTTACAGCTGAAGGAGGAAAATGTTCACTTCCATGCAGTAATTAGGGGGCTGTATCTGAGCAGAGAGGGGTGGAAAGGAAGGCAAGAGAAGGAGCGACACCCGGGAGGAGCAATTTAGCTTGCCGCCAGTCTGAAATCAATGAAAGGTGCCACACCGAGCCTTTCGCCCGCAGCCCCTGACACTTGTAAGCACCAGCATCAACTTTTTCCTCCTAACGCATCAGGCCCTGAAATATCTTTCTTCTGAGCCAGTGCAGAAGTGAAGGCGGCACTCACTCTCTTTTCCCTCCTCTTCAAAGGATTGCAAATGCACTCGTGTCACCTAACTCACGTGGGTGCTGTGGGGCATAAACTGAGAAGGGGCTGGGGAATAGCAGGCACAGCTGAGCGTTAACAGCCCAGTTTCCAGCCTCTGGAGAAGGATTCGCAGCTCTTGAGTTGTGCAAAGCAAGCCAAGTGTGCTTGCTTGGGGGCTGGCTGTAGCCTAATACTGCTAATACTGCTACATTACTGCTTTCAACATGACCATCACAGCCCATTAAGGATGAAGTAGCTGCAGATTGTATTTCCTTTTTGCTCATGCCTTCACATCTATAGCAGATAAAATACTTCACAGAGTGCCCGTAATGCTAAGTGTAGCTTTTTGACTGGAATTATAAAATACTGGCAAAACATTCAGTGACAGGACATGGTTTCCATCAGCAAAACTGCTTCTTTTTAACAACATTATTTATTTTTCCAGTGAAGAACTAAGGATTGGCATGTTGGCAGAAATATGCTTTTACTGGTACAACTATATCTATGCAACAGGCTTTTTTTCACATGCCTATATATATATATATATACACACACACCATGATACTCATGATCAGCAACATTTGTAGTGTCGGGCTTGTCTTAGTGACTGCAGACACAAGGCAAGAGGTTAGTAAGTACGAGCAGTTTAGGCTCCTCGCTGTCTCAACTCTGCTCATTATTCTTCAGAAAACTGGGGAAGATGATAAGTAATGTGACCGCTTTGGCATTATCGCTTAATTTCCACGGGGTGGCAATTTGGTCCCAGAAAACGAAAATCAAATCTAAAGAAAAACAAAAATCATTCAAAACCCAAACTGTTCAAGGCGAAACCGAGGAAATGGAAATAAAAGAAGGATGCGGCAGCAAGGTTAAAAAAAAAAGAAGAATACCATTTACAGATGGAAAATAAAAGGGGTAAATGACAAATGAAGTGACAGCTTTCTAACAAAGGGAAGAGGAAAGCGGGGTGATCTGCAGATGGAAATGCTGTGCCGGGGGAAGAGGAGGGAGCCAGCAGGGGACGGCGCAGGAAGGAGGGGGCTGCTCACGATGCCCAGCGCAGGGCTGCCCAGCAGGAGGGTGACACAGAGGCAGCACCTTAATGCTACAACAGGCCTTTTGCGGAGGCGCTGGATGGGGCTGAGATCTCTGTCACCGGTGTCCTCAGGTCCCTGGAGGGACTAGGGTGAAATCCTGCTGTGCCCAGGAAATCCCTGCCAAAACTCCCCTTTTTCATTGATTTCACAGCCACAATGGTGATTTCACACTGTGGGAATCTGGGTCACAAAACTGGAGAGGAGCTGATGTTTTCCATGACCGGCTGTGGGTACCTGACTTGCAGGAGACCCACGAGAGGCAGGACTTGGGGTGGGAGCAAAGGCGCAGTCTCAGGCACAACCAGGTGCCCCACTGGGCACGGGAGCCACATCCTGCTGCTGCCAGGGGATGCTGGTGCCACCTCCCGTCCACCCCCGACAGCTGAGGTGCGGTGAGACCTCCAGGAGCCGATCTGGAAAAAGGGAATAAACAGGGCTCTGCAGTGCTTCCTATGGGCCTGACGAAATTCGGGCCCCAGCTACATGCCCTGAAGCAGCGCTGGGTTTCCCAAGGGGAGAGGAGGCGGCAGGGCAGCATCCCGGGCAGTCAGCTCCAGCCTGGGCACAGCCGTCAGCCTGGAGGGGCACGGCCACACCAGGGATCGGCTGCCCGCCCTTCAGCCTGTTTCCTTGGAGCCGAGCAGAAATACAAAATGCCTTCTGCTAAAAATCATGTCTAGAGATACTTTTTAATAACATTTCCGATCAGGAGTCACACTGCTCCTGGTAAGAAATTCCAAACTGATCTTCTTCCACATTGTCACTGTCTTGCTGCGTTTGGCTCTCCAGCTCTCTTTCGGCAGCTAGCCGGGGGAAGAGTGCTCCCGGTCCAGGGGGTTGCCCGATCACCCGCAGAGGAGCCGGAGGCTGCACCGCAGCCAGCCCTGGCCCTGCTCACCGCTGGCAGGCAGGCTGGCAGGGAACCAGCGAGGCTGGTGTCCATCAGATGTTTGGCAGAACTAACCCATACCCACAGGATCCTTATAACCAGTGGTTTTCTAACAGCTCCACTTTCCCTCCAAAACCATCTCGACAGTGTTGTACTGCAAGGCTGAGGCCAACAGAAGTTGGCTTCTGACCATGCCCCCTGCTAGATGGCACCCACACGCCGTGTCTTTGCCTCCTGGGCTGTCTCCAGCCTCCTTGGATGGGTCCAGCCCTTCCTTCAGCCCCTGCCATGGGGTGCTGGTGAGGGGCAACACGGCTGCCCGCCGGCAGCACAGTCCTCTCCAGAGGGCACCTGGCAAAGCTTGAGAAAAGCTAGAGGGAAAGGGGGTTTTGAGAGTAATGTTAAATTTCTGCATGAATTCAAGCAACCGCTTCTAGTGCCTGCCTGCCGTGCTGGAAGGGCACCCAGTGAGTCTGGGTATCTCCTTTCACTTCAGAGCAGTCTTGAAACTTGGGGATTCATCCCACGATGAGCAAGCTTGACCACTCTTGTCTTCCTGGGGCCGAATTTTGAGAAGAGCTGTTCCTGCTCTCATGTGCAGTGTCCTTTCTAACGGAGATGAGCAGTTCGTATTTGTGCTTGATAGAAGCCTTGCCTTGCCGGAGTTATTTTTATGGTATTTAAACCACCACCAGTCATCCACCTTGGTGTTGCTGTGGGAAGAGCTAAATGCAGCAATTAGAAAGAACCGGCACAATGCCACAATATTTTGCAGTGGGTTTGGCAGCTCTGTCCCCTACCCACCTGATGGGGCAGAGTGTGTTACCCTGTGAGATGGGAGGGGTAACGCAGATGGGAATGGCCAATACATGCATTGCTGGGCAGTTCCTCCAGGACAGCAAAAAGGTGTTTAATTTCTTATGACAGAAAACAGGGTCATGAGAAGAAGACTCATGTTAAGCAGGAGGAGGAGAAATGTAAACATTTCCTTTGATGCCACTTTCTTCCCAGCCTCTGAAAATGGTAGTCAACGTCTTGGAGAGCTGTGTTGGATCAGGTTGGTAATCCAAGGTAGCACCGCACTACTGTGAACACAGGTTTCCTTCTTCTTCACTGACCTGGTGGTCTGCAGGGTTGTTTCTCTTACATGTTCTCACTCCTCTCTCTGGCTGCCATTTCTGTGTGCCCTGCAACTTTTCTTTCCCTTCTTAAATATGTTATCACAGAGGTGCTACCACTACTGTTGATGGGCTCGGCCTTGGCCAGCAGTGCGTCCATCTTGGAGCCGGCTGGTATTGGCTCTGTCGGACATAGGGGAAGCTTCCAGCAGCTTCTCACAGAAGCCACCCATGTAGCCCCCCACTACCAAAACCTTGCCACAGAAACCCATTACAAACATGTACTGAAAATCCCACTCAGGCCTGTGTGCTGTGCTGCTCGCTCTCTGCTCAGATGAGCGCAGGCAGAAGTGCCAGCAGCTGGCAGGAAAAGGACCACTTCTATTTTTAAACGCATTCGTGTTAGCATCTTACCGGTGAGGAGCCTGCGTGCCCAGGCGGCAGTGAGAAAAGCTGGGCAGTGCCACAAGCAGAGAAGTCCATGAGGCCCGTGGGCAGCCCGGGACCCTCACAGAGACGCGTGTTCCTGTAGTGCTTGGACACTCACTCAGCGGAAAGGTGCCAGACGAGAGTGGCTGGCACTGGACTACGATCTGCAGAATGACAGATTATCTGATTATTTTTATTTTATTTTATTTTTTGGAGGACTTGGCTGGTAAGACCCTCCTTGGAGATCCCATGTGCTGACTTTGGATGCAATCAAGTTTATATCTCCAATTTGCACTGTTGCTATAGGAAGCTCTTTTGGGGGCACGTGTGTGTGCCCGCACACATGAGGCTGTGCGTGCTTCTGAAGGGAAGGGGGCAGGCTCCATTTCCTCTGCCCCTTTCATACCATGGCCTGAAACATTTGTGTTTAAATTCCATCACATCGTGCAAAACCTCTTCTGTTTCAACCAGCCCAAACCAGCTGCTATTTCTTCTTTTGTTTGAAATAGCGAACCAAAACAGTGTTTACTTTAATTCTTAAGAGTGTCACAGATAATCTGTGGGATGGAGTCCTCGTTCTCCATGCACTCCAAAACCACCGAGTGTCACGCACAGCTGTCAGTAGCACAAAAAATGAAATCAAGTTGCTCAGCTCAGACAAAGGCAGATAAAAGTTCTGTGTGCGTTTTCCTGTAAGGAAAAGAGGAGGAAGGGATGAGAAGAAGAATCTTAATATAAAAGAAATGTGAGGATTTTAGAGACTCACAGGAGGATAAAAGAATCTGAAATCTGCCAGTAAAGAGGGATCTGTTGCTTCCCGAAGCATGGGGATCTAATTACTCTTTTTTTCTCCCTTCATTATAAAGCAACTATTGCAGAACATAAATGACCTTGTAGACTCACTAGATATTCCTGCCAAAAAGCATATCCATTACCAAGTAATACATTTTCTGCTTGTGTAGTTCCAGTGTGCTCTTTTGAAAAGCAGTAAGTTCTCTTCTGACTCCCTTATCACATTTCAGGATGCCTTTAGTCATGGGACTCTGCTTATTCAGTAGTTCATGTCAAATTTACTTCAGCAAGCAAAACTCAGAGTTCTTTGAGAGTTGCTTTCCTGTTCCCCAGTGAGGGAGGTGTTGGGCTTGCTCCTTCTCTCACTAAAATACGTTTGAGGTTTGCTATTGATTTCATGGAGGCCTTGAAGGCACAAAACAATACTTCTCGAGACCAAGTCTCTCTGGAGCTATGCTAATTCACACCATCTGAAGTGTCTTTTTGCAAGAAATCAGCACCAAAAAGAAAATCAGCATTCGGGACAAGCACTTCAAAATGTTAGAAATTCATTTTAAAACACATCATAGTTCAATTCATCCTGGCTGGCTGTATTGCTACACGACTTTTATGTCATGAAATCTGGGTCTCTGGTAGGGAACAACTTTAGATTGAAGTCAGACAACAATAATTCTTGATAAACAAAAAAAACCCCCAAATTCTAGAAGCAATCTGAAATGGGGCAGCTGCACCCCATTGCCTTCAGGGGACAGTCGTGGTCAGTCCTCCCTCCTGAGCTGTTCCCAGCAGCAGCTCAGGACCATGCCAGCTGGCATCAGCTGCAATCAGGCCATGGACCATCCCAACAGGTTAACCACATAGATGACCACACAGTGGGAATGGGCACTGCAAAAAGTTGTATTATAAATGCATTTTCGAGTCCTGAGTTCAGGTAAGTACACTGGCCTCTGATGGCAAAAACTGGATTTGAGTCCTTTGCTTCATGATACATTAAGTGCTACAATAATAAAAGGTTATGGTTTTGTTAAGAGTGAAAAAATATCCACTATTTTTGGCGTAGAGAGTGAGCCTTTTGTTTGCTCAAAATAACTCATAAATGGGAGTTGTGCCCTTAAGAATATAGCTACTTGCTTTCATTTAAGAAAAATTTAAATTGCTATTGTTATTGTGTCCCACATTGTATTAAATCATAATGGTACTTGGGTTTTTATTGTTATTGTAAAGTATTTGGGCATTTCAGTCCCATGGGGGATGAAACACCAACCGTCTGCATGTGATGCACCTTCTATCTGCAGGTTTGCAACAAAAGAAAAGAAAAAAGAAAAAGAGTTTGCAATAAAAGTGTCCCAGAAATGCAGAAAAATGTTCTGGTTTTTTTTAAAGGTGTTTCTTGCTAGTTATCAGTTATGATAGCTCCCCAGCGTGCTGAATTACTGAGTGTCCCACATTCACACCAGGGTCATGAGCTCCCATACACTCCATGCACCCAGCGCAAGGCATGATATCTATGGCATTTTGTGGTTTCCCCAAATTCTGACACAAAGCAAGATGGACTTGCTCTGTTCTGCATGTACTCACATTAGATATTTCAGGCTTTTATTGGCCTAAGGAGTCCAGTGTCATCACCAGGATGAGGTTCATGGCTCTTCCCAACTCCAGTCTCGCCTCCCACCCATCTTCTTGACACATGGAAAGAGGGCAACATCTGAGCATGTTTTAGTACAAGTCCAAGTGGTTGCTCAACAGCCTAGACAAATGAAGCTTGATGTGGAGGAATACTCCATTTCAGCAGCAAATACTTTGGCTTTGGCATGATGAAGGCTGCTCTCAACTTCTCATTGCAGATGGAGCTAGAAAGCTATTTTGCAGGATCTGGAGCAACCCATACCTAGCTCATTATGTTTCTGGAAGTAATAATGAATATTTGAGAGAAGATCCCTTTCAAGGTTTGTGTCATTGTCCCCACTCACAGAGGGACAAGGAGGGGCCACGGGCTGCCTTGCACAGGGTTACCCAGCAGCACGAGTGCCTCAGGATGACAAGGCCAGTGTGATGGGTCCTTCACAAGAAATCCAGTTTTGGGGGTGGGGGAGCTTTTCCTGAGCCCAGCATCCCTCTTGAGCCAATGTCACCCCAGGGAGCCGTGCAGTTCATGCTCTAGGGAGAGAGATGCCTGGGATGGCGCCTGGATGCCAAATCCTCCTGTCCCCTGTGCTGCACCGCAGTCCACATCTCCCCCAGCCGTGGGCAAAAGGAACCTGGTTTCTGGCTTGCTTGAAGGAATCAAGGGGCAACCCCATCGCTTCTGCAGGAATGGGGCTTCTGGTGAAATGTTCAAGAGCCACTGATTTATTGGGCCAAGCATCTCTAACAGCTCATCACAAACTCCTCTGTGTTGATCTGAATAGAGTGGATAAGAATTAAGTATTTACAGCTTCTGTTTTCATTTCTGTTGATCAGTTCAATTTTTTTTTCTTGTTTGTAAAATAGGCAAATAATTTTTTTTTTTAAATGAGCTTTTTCCCTACTGGTAGTGTCCCAGTAGCTTCATCTGGGTTTGGTGTGACTCCTGGGATCCTTCCAGTCTTGCTGCTGACCTGGGAATGGTTCAGTCAGATCACCTGTAGACTCCAGGCAAGTCAAGGCTATCAGTCTCGCTGTGCTCTAGTTTTTCCTTTCTGAGGTAAATTAGAGTGTTGCATTAGATAGTTTCACCTTTCTCTATCTCTGGAAAACAGCTTCATGCTGAAGGAGAAATGGTCTTCCAGGTAAGGCAGTGGATTTGCTTGATATGGACTGCCTTCATTGCTCTGCCATCAACTTTGTATGTGATCTGGGACAAATACCCTGGTCCCAAAATACAAGTAAATAAGGATATTAATATGTGTGGCACATTAAATGGAAAAAAAATCTATTGATATTTCTGAGACTACTAATAAAATAAATGCCATAGAACAGCTTTATAACTAGCTCTAAGCAAATATCCACATCTATCAGCATCAGAAGCAGCAGATCCTGGTTTCAAGTGAATTTGCATCTTGTAGTTGATTTTTTTTTTTAACTGGGTTAGACTAAAGCTGCAGCATGTGTTTGTGAGAGGAGAGAGGACTTTGTGAATGCCCTTAGCACCGGAAAAAGCTCAATCAGAGTTACCTTTTATTACACACAGGATATGTTCTTCATCTGGGAGAGACAACTTGAATGATGGGTGGATTTTTATGTCTAATAAAGCATTAACTGTGATCTAAACTTTTCCTGCAGTTAAAGTATTTAGAATGGCTCTTTCCTGTGTGGATTCTCTGATGTATCTCCTCTACCTGGCTGCTTATTTAATATAGAAATTGCAGGAGCATCCTATCTTTGTGATTTCTCCTCCTTGGTCAAATCTGGTTGAAACTGGTCCATGAGTTCAAAAGTTATTACAGGAAGGGCAGATAGAGACACACACGCACACAGAGTGTGATCACATAAGCCTTTTTTATCCAAGCTAAAAATAGAAAACCAATGAAATACCCAAAAATTACTTTAAAAGATGAAGCTTAGGCTGGAGACAGACTTTTTTTCATCTCCAGTATTAACCATCAGTATTTTGCTGTCTGCCCTCAGCATGCCTATGGAGTGCAGGGTAACCCACTGGCCCCGGCAGTGTTTTCTGCGATGTGCACACTGGGCAGTTGTACCACAACCTCATTACCTGAAGGACTAGTACATGAGTGCAACTGTCGCCTTTGGGGAGGAAAAGCTGCTGGTCCTGCCCTGTGTAGCTAGGCTGCCACCTCACCCCTTCTACACAAGCCTCCCCAGGGAATGCCACTGCCCCCTAACTTAGGTATTTTGATATCACAAGTAACCATGGAAATGGGATTAAGCCAAGACTCAGATGGGAATTTCTGTCAAAATTTGGATCAAAATCCTCATGGCAGGGCCCAGGGGTGGGTGGGGGCAAAGGGGGGGGGGCTGGGAACCTCCAGCATCAGTACCTTGCTGATGTTCCTGCAAAGGTATGCCACTCTTTCCCCACAGGACCTTCCCCAGGACAACACATCCACCAATCTGTAAGACACCAAATCCATCTCTTTTAATGAAGGTGATTGTCCTGGTTTCAGCTGGGATAGAGTTAACTGTCTTCCTGGTAGCTGGTACAGTGCTTTGTTTTGAGTTCAGTATGTGAAGAATGTTGATAACACTGATGTTTTCAGTTGTTGCTAAATAATGTTTAGTCTAAAGTCAAGGATTTTTCAGCTTCTCAAGCCCAGCCAGTGAGAAAGCTGGAGGGGCACAAGAAGTTGGGAGGGGACACAGCCAGGGCAGCTGACCCAAACTGGCCAAAGGGGTATTCCATACCATGGGATGTCACATCTAGTATATAAACTGGGGGAAGGGGGGGGGATTGCCGCTTGGGGACTAACTGGGTGTCAGTCGGCGGGTGATAAGCAATTGCATTGTGCATGACTTGCATATTCCAATCCTTTTACTATTACTATTGTCATTTTATTAGTGTTACTATTATCATTATTAGTTTCTTCTTTTCTGTTCTATTAAACCGTTCTTATCTCAACCCATGAGTTTTACTTCTTTTCCCGATTTTCTCCCCCATCCCACCGGGTGGTGGTGGGGAGTGAGTGAGCAGCTGCGTGGTGCTTAGTTGCTGGCTGGGGTTAAACCACGACAGTGATGTACCCCGATGTACCCCAGTGGAGCATGGCTTACCCATGCAAAAACCATTGGGGCAGTTTTTCAAAGAGTAGCTTTTTGCAGGCACGTGACCTGCTTTTCTTTGTCTGCCCAAAGCCTAGGATTTCTCGGTTTTGTGGAGAATCATTTCGATTCCACCTGCCGCCTGCCACAAAGGTGTAGTTGTGCTGCCACACAAAACGGAGACGGCTGCAGAAAAGCACCCAGACTGCCTCAACAAAAGGCCCTAAACGTGAGGGAATTATTAAAAAAAAAAAAAAAAAAAAAGCAGGAGATGTAGCTCAGCCAATGCAAACATGTAAGAAACTGTGCAAGGGCTCAGAAGAGAAACCAGATTGCTGTTGAAATAGCTGGTTAACATTTTGTCTGGAAGCACAGCTTCAATAAAATAGGTAAGGAAACCAGCTAAGGACCCCCAATGGCAAACATATTTATTGAGAATCCAATAAAAGTCTCAGAACAAATAGCCTGAAGGACCTGTAGACACAGCCTCTGCTGTAATAAAAATGCAATACAAGGCATCAGGGAAATGGTAAGGGAAAAGGCTGCTCCATGAGAAAACCAAACAAGAATCCCAGAGCACAAGGCCTGGAGACACAGGCTGGGATGTAATAAAATAACTGCCATTGGGGAAAAAGAAAGAAAAACAAAACATCTAACAAAGGCACAAAGAAGCCCCAGATACCCCAGCTAGTCTAGAAAATCACCACGAGTTGCTGTAAAAACACATGGGAAAAGAGGAAAAGAATAATGGCTGCAAAGTGATCGACTCCTGCAGGTACCTAAAGGCAGTGCGTAGGCGAAAGTCCACAGGAAGCCATGTCAGCTGCAGTAAACTCTGAGGGTGCCTAGGAGAAAAAGCTGTAAAAGGTGACAAAACAGCGGCCTCGGAGGGGCTAAATCTCTGCATTGGAGAGAGATTTACCTTAAATGCAAATCCCCACATCGCACGGAGCTGCAGTTTTTGTTTTATTTATCTTGGTCAGCAAAACTTTGCAGTAGGTACAAAAAGATGCTACAGAATTTCTGTTATAAGTGCACAGGAAAAAATGGTTTCGGAGACATCTGTTGGCTGAAAGGGTTCAATCTGTACCAATTTATTGTGAATTTTCATGTACCGTAAAAGCAGCCAGAAAAATGGGCAATTATTGTCAAAGTCATTGTCATGTTAAGTACTGTTAATAAAAATGACATAAAATAAGGGTTCACAGGAATAAGCAAGATTTTTTATTAAGGCAAATGAGTAAATTGAGAAAGAAGGTGATTTTCATTTCCTGGCTTCAGTCACACGCTGCAGGTCATGGCCATAAAAGAGCGGTTGCCTGTCACAAGGCAAGGACCCGCATTCCCGGGCCGCGCTGCTGCCTGGACCCTTTCCCTGCTAACAGAAAGCCGCATCTCAGCAGCACATCCTCCTGGCTGATGGCAATTTAGCATGCCTTGCTGCAGAGAGATGTTTCAATATAGGTAGGTCTGCCACGGACGTTTCTTATCGCTGCCCCTGGTTTTACCATCAGTGAGCCAGGGCAGCATGTGAGAGTCCTGCCTGGGTTTGGGCAAGGATGCCCTCAGGACAACCCAAGGTGTAGATGTCACCTGATTTTGTCCAGATAAATGCCAGCCTTGGAGGAGCTGTGGCACACGCTCGTGCTACAAATTACTTAGCTCTGCAGTTGGGATTTTTGAGTCTCTTCAAAAATTAATTCAGCCCGTGCCCAGAGGTTTTGCTTTTTTCTTTTTTTGAATCTATGTACTTCTCCTGGAACAACCACAGAGTTAATTTGCTTAGAAATGTGCTAGAAGTTGACAGTAACAAGTTACTTCTTTGTTTACAAGCCTCTGAACTAGGAAACCTAGCACTGACAGTGCTAAGTTAGACCCATGAATCCACTTGTCAAGTTTTACTTTACATTGCTGGCGAAGTATGCGTTTTCCAACAACTGTCCTTTCACCTGTTTCTCAGCTCTGTTCCTTGCACCAATCCTTCTAAACCACCTACACTCCTGAAATTGTCCTTCCTGAACTGGGCTTCCTGGGCTGCAACGGTCCTAGGGTTTGCTGGGCACATAGTTTAATGGCAGAGAATGGTATTTTTAAGATTTCTGAATGCTCAGCTGAGCAGCTAGCAGGCTGTTCCTCACAGCCTAGATCTCTTCAGCTCCCATTGATACCTCAGGGTAGATTTTGCCCTCCTTGGGTCACCTACAGTGTCACTCCCTGCCAAAGAGACTTCAAGTTATAGCCACTTCTTCCAGTTGTCAGGCCACCTGATGTAGATTTATCCATCGCTACCCAAGTAGTTTCCATCCGCTGCTACGCCATGAAGTGCTCCGAGGACACGGCTGCGTCTGCAGTTTGCAAAGCCATACGTGCAGGGGTGCTCTCATCACGCACAGGTCTGGAAGGAAGAAAACCCGAAAAGACCAGTTACAGCAAAAAGGTTAAGCTGTTATGTCTGTGGTCCAAAAGAGCGGTGAGCTGAGCTCATTCCACCAAGTCTCTTGCTAATCTGGTGCTCTCATGGGTGTGAAATATTATCAGCTGTTAGAGTTATTAACCAGTGTTAACCAGGTAGTGCGTGCACTGAGCTATGTTTAAGGTTAACTGTGCCATTAAGGGCTTACAAACTCAATTAAAGGTTTTAGTGCTCAACAGTTAATGGTTAATTTCTGCAGATGTCCTGTTTCCAATTACTATTCATATATAATGTAAGCAGCATGGCATCACACTTCAACTCAGACAGACTGATTTTTTTTTTAATATATTTTATACCAGCAGAAGGTTTCACTTAATTGCATAATACCCAATATTTAGTATTCCTGGAGTGTCTTTGAAATCCCTCTTAAGTCCCAAGTATTTTCACCTTTCTTTTTCTATTATTATCACCGCTCCTCCCCTCACTTGAGCTCATCGTACCCGCAAGGGTATGGAGGTGTTCTCCACGTTGTGCCGCAACCCTGCTGCCCGACGGGGAGGAAGGCACGCTGAGAAATGGCCCTCCTGGTCCTCACAGCCACAGGGAGGGACTCAGAGATTTTCTTTTTTTCTCTCTCATTGGAAATGACGTGGGAAGCTCACAACCCCCGAAGCGTATTGAGGAGCCCAAATGCAGATTTAAAAGCCTACATTTGAGCCCGCTGAGTCTGGAAATTTTTAAGCAACAAAACCCCTCTTGTAAGACCAACTCTGATAAGGGAGCGTTTGACTAAATCTGCAGATGGAGTTAACTGGAATGTTCTGAGTCCTGGAGTTACACCCAGGTGGAAGGAAGCATGCTAACATCAGTAAGGAGAAAGAGTGAATAAATCAGCTGTCAACTAATGAGACAAATAAATTCATAAATGGAAGCTGCATTCTTACCAACTCAGCCACTAGGAAAAATCAATTCCTTTCTGAACACACATCTGTGATATTCCTCCCGAGAAATACTCCCAGTTCAGTGAAGAACATGAACACATATCTAACTCTGCACATGCAAGTAAATCTATGCTTATCTTTAAATTTCAAGTTAGGAGTATAATTAAATTGAAATTAAATATTAAATGCTTTGGGAATTACTCATGAGCTTGAAATTCAGTCATTTAAATGCAGTGTTGAACTGGAGCCTCTGGGAGAAAAGGACACAGGGAGATGCATACCACACTAGGCTTGCAAAACCCTCTGAGAGGTTTCACAAGCACTTTCAGCCATCTGATGATTGCACTGTTATTAAAAAGGCATGTCCCACCTCTTGCCCCTGCCACGCTTCCTCAGTACGGCAATCATCCAGGTTGTTTGGCCAACTGAAGCAGCAAACTGATCTGGACAAAAAACAATCCTACAAAAATACTAACAATTTTCAGATGGGTGCGTTCTCCGATTGATCTAATTGCGTGGCCACGCAACTGCAGGCACAGTGTGAGACACGGGGTGAGGGGATGGGGTGATCCCACCTCTTCTGGTGGCTGCACAGTCTTCAGCCAGTCAAGCTGATAAGGAAACCTCATGTGCTCTGAGGGCATTCCAAAGTTTGCGTCATTTGGAAAGTCTTTGCAGTCACTTCTGATCTGTTCTATTGCATGTGGAATCACGGCTCTTTGAGTCATTCTTTCAGGTAGAGGAGCTTTTTGGAGGATATCTAAGGAGATGTTCTTTGAGAGTCCCAGGGGTGCAGCATCAGTGCCTCCTCCTATGGCTATACAGGCTATAGTTAGTCTCTGCAGAAAAGGTGTGAGCCACTCAGTGGTAGAGATCTACTTTTTTCCAAAAGAAACATCAACAGGAGTCATTAACCCCAGTGGTGTAAGTGTGCTCAGCTGTCGTGAACTGGGAAAGAACTGAACGAGAGGTTAACAGAAGAGAGATACAACTTCAGCTATTAAATACAAAAGAGGCAATGCTAAGTTCATATGATGTCATATCTAAAAATTTTCATGGATGGAGATAACAGATGGTGGGGGCTCAGAATTTGTCTAGATGTCTCTGAAGTTTTGGGGTGAGGTCCATACTTCTCAGGTGTACAGATGTTTTACAGTGTGGATAGAGATGCTCTGGGCAGAAGTTACCACTCTGATGGTTGTTCAGAAGCTGTGGGAGAAACTCCAGCAAGATCTAAGACCCATCCTAACGCTCAGTGCTTCTTGCTCCAAATGTTAGGGGTACTTTTTAACCTTGTCATCTCCCACAGAAATACAGACTATTGGGCACCTCTGAATGCCCCCCACCAAGTCCCCAAAGGAGAGAGACCAGCCCATACAAGCCTGTAAATGGAGATCAGGTGAGAGAAGGAACGAAGCATGTATAACAGATATTCATCACGTCCTTCAAGGCATCACGGGATGTGAGGTTCACATGGGCCGTGCGAGTATGAGCAGTGTAGAACAGATCCAAACCCATAGGATTTATCTATTAAAAGACAATGTGTGGCTGACTTTTTCCTTCATTTAAACTAGTGAAAATGAAGGAACAGACAATCCTGCTTAAGGACCTGTTTCCACTTAGTGCTGAGCACCTCACTGAAGACATCTATTTTTATCAGGCATTTATTTTACAATAGTGGTGGCACCTTTAACCAAGACCAGGCCACCAGAGTAGAGAATAAACCCAGCTCCCTACAAAGAGATGAAACCAACAGACGAGTTGAAAGGTTTCTCAGACCTCATAGGGTTTTTCTTTGCTTTTTTTTTTCTCAGTGGAAATTTAGAAAAGCACTCAAGTGGATGGCAAAGTGTCTCACAAATATCTTGTATAATTTGGCAACCACCATGTTCCACATCTAATTTCATTACAGCACATTGAATGTTTTGGGTTTTTTACAATCGTTTTTGCACCTTTAACAACATGTTGATTATTGCGTTTTGAAATAACTCACTTACTTCTTTAAGAATAACTTAAGTGAAAATTTCATTTAGAATTGCAGCACCTGGAGAAAATCAACATCATGTGACTTGTAGGCACTTCTAAACAGGAAATACTCCATTTATTTTTTTAGCTGTGTTTGTGTAATAAAGTCTAGCATCCAAGTGTGAGCAACACATTTTCTTGTTTTATTAAACAGCATGAAAGGATTTATTACTTCTCCACTGAATGCACTTCTGGCACCAAATGGAGCTGGACAATAATTGTCAGGCACTGAGTTCAACATTACGAGAAAACACCTTTGGTGGAGTTCAGAGTTTATTGTATAATGAAAAATACACCTAGATGGTGAGGCTTCCTTTGAGAATTTGCTTGGTGAGTGTAATCTCAGATACTGCTGCTTAATAAATTGGATTCTTTGAAATAGAAATTAAAGTTCTGAAATAATGTCTAAGAACGTTATTTTTCTTTTCCTCCTCCAGCAATGCAAAGTTCCTTAAAAAGGAAAATAAAAATAGAGGGAACGGAGAACATTTCTTTTACCACTCAACAGGTTAGGGCTGTGAGATGCTCTCAAGAGCCGTGTACCACACTCAGGACTTTTCTCATCCTCTCCTCTGATCTTTCTCAACTGCACTGGCTGCTCCTGTTCCTGTGGTTCCCACCCCTGGACGGGGCCAGGCGTGAAGGACTTTCCTCTCTGTCTGTTTTATTCCCTGTAATGCAAGGGAAAGGTGCCCCGAGGCAGGGCAGGAGCCTTGAAGATGGGCTTGGCTGGAGACAAGAAGTCACCAGATGTTTTGCAGGTGTGCAGCGTTCTCGTACTCTCAGGAGTTCCCCAGAAATGGAGACTGATGAGAAAAGGGAGAGATGTGGTTAAAAATGAAGTCCTGCTCTTCAGAGGATGAGCAGAGAGGCCCGACCCGCAGTGCTCCGCTCACGAGTTCCCTGCACCTTGTACAAGCAAAGGCGCCTGTGCAAAGCAGCTGGAAAACACGGGCGGCAGAGCTTTATGCTCTCTTGGCACAGTCACGAATGACCGCTCGAGGCTGAAATAAGAAAAATGCCCTGCGTATCTCTATATGGTCCTGGGCCGACAAATTCTCCCCAAGGTCTCAGTGGAGCACTGCGACACTCAGCAAATGATTTGTTTTCCACCGAGACCGGCAGTGCACGTGTTAGACGTTTCAGGTTAACTACAGGAATGGGAAAGTGCTTTACCCAATCCCCAAATTAAGGGCTCTGACTAACGAAGAATCTCTCCCATTACCTGCCTTCCTCGGTGCAGACAGCGGCACATCCCGCCCCGGCGGGGAAGGCGGGAGGACGGGGAGGGGAGCACGGCTGGGCCCGGCCCCCCGATGCAGGTGGAAGAGTGAAAAGCTGCTTTCTGAGAATTACCGCGGTCTTTGCCTTCGAGACCCCCCCGCCCCCCTTTAGCGACCTGCGAACGAGTGAGTTGGGTTGTAGCCGGGAAACCTCCCTGTCTCCCGCCTCGGGTACCCCTGCGGCGCGGGTTTACCGCTCCCACGCCCCACCGCCACATCCAAAATTTTGCCCGGGCCACCCGAGGCGAGCCGAGATGCGGGTAGGCGCCAGGAGAGGGCAGCGGTGCCCAGGGCTGAGCGGCCGCCCGGGGGGAGCGCCCGGCCCGGCGGCGGGGGGCTGCGGGGTCTGCGGCCCCTCCTGCCAACCTCCCCCCGCCCCCCCAAAAAACCCCCAACAACCCAGACCAACCAGGGAGGGTGCACACACCCCCGCAGGCGTTAAGGGCGATTTTCTGCATCAGCCGCAGGGAGGGCAGATTTGCCTCTTGGCTGAGGCTCCGTGCTCCCTTTGGCGGTCAGATGGTGCGGGCAGCGGCAGACACACAGACGTTCAGCTCGCAGTCAGCCCGCTGCAGTACGAGCAGTTCCTTCAGGCGTTGTAAGGCCAGAAGGGTCCTCTACAGTGGCCGCCCGGTCTCCTCTCTGAGATGGGCCTTGCAACCTCACGCTTGCCGACGGCACAGATCCCTGCGGAGAGCTCTCCCCTGCGTTTGTGGCGGGAACCGTGGTAGGTGTCTGGTGGGAAAGGGGGCTTCTCCTCTGACGGCCTCTCCTCTGGTCTCCGTGGGGCTCCCACCGGCTTGGCCTGGCCCTTCCTACCCTGGGGATGCACGTGCACGCGTAGAGCAGGGAAAGGAGCGCCAAGGAGGGAAGGAGAAGAAAAGTGGCCTTCAGCCAGCATGGAGACCACCCTCCCAGAAAAGCTACCAGGCTGACAGCCAAAGGGTTGTGGGGCGGACATAACAAAGACATCGACAGCTCGGGACTGTTGCCGGAGCGCTGGTTTTCCCCATCTTCGAACATCGGAAAAGAGGCCCTTACCTGAAAAGTGAAGGTGGTGAAATCGAATCAGTCATTCCTCTTCACACAACAAGCCACTCCTAGGACAAATTCAAAAGTTCTCCATTGCCCAGTTTAACCTGTTGTCAGATCTGTGCATAGGTAACACTACTACCCAGAATTGCATCAGTTAGCATTGGCCCAAAAAAATCAGAAGCGACGTTAAACATAATGTGTCAGCTTTTATGCCAACCTCTGTTTAAGGAACCAGGAAGGCTTCCAGCATGGGACAGACTAATTCATGTCTGCTTAGCAAGTCCTTCTTGTATCTTGTGATTCTCCCAGTACTAGTCATGGTTCCAAGAGAGGACGTCAGATAAGGTGCCCCTCCTGGCTGACCCCATCCGACCAACCCTATGCTCCCATTTTCCACAATGAAGAAGAGTTGCCGTGTATGTTTTCTTGCACTGGCAAACTGGTAACAATGGACGAGGAGAAGACTGAGGTACTCAGCAACATTCTTGCCTCAGTCTTCACTAGCAATCTCTCTTCCCACACTTCTCAAGTGGATGGACCTCAAGGCAGGGGCTGGAGGAGCAAAGTCCCTCCCACTGTAAGAGAAGATCAGGTTCATGACCACCTGAGCAACCTGAACATACATAAGTCTATGGGACCTGACAAGGTGTATCCCAGAGTCCTGAGGGAATTGGGTGATGTAGCTGCCAAGCCACCCTCCATGATATTTGAAAACTCATGCCAGTCAGGTGAAGTCCCTGGTGACTGGAAAAAGGAAAACATTGCACTCATTTTTAAAAAGAGTAGAAAGGAGGATCCTGGGACCCCAGGAACTACTGACCTGTCAGCCTCACCTCTGTGCCCAGGACGATCATGGAACAGATCCTCCTAGAAGCTATGCTAAGGCACATGGAGGACAAAGAGATGATTCGAGACAGCCAGCATGGCTTCACCAAGGGCAAGTCCTGCCTGACCGACCTAGTGGCCTTCTACGATGGAGTGACTACATCAGTAGACAAGGGAAGAGCTACGGATGTCGTCTATCTGGACTTCCGTAAGGCCTTTGACATGGTCCCCCACAACATCCTTCTCTCTAAATTGGAGAGATATGGGTTTGATGGGTGGACTGTTCAGTGGATGAGGAATTGGTCAGATGGTCACATCCAGAGGGTAGTGGTCAATGTCTCAATGTCCAGATGGAGAT
>NW_010973368.1:13267765-13281262 GCF_000737465.1 Haliaeetus leucocephalus | reverse complement strand
GGAGGGGGGGTTGGACTAGATGACCTTTAAAGGTCCCTTCCAATCCAAACCATTCTATGATTCTATGATTCTAAATAATGTTTATTGGTTACTTTCAGTTGCTTCTTGTGAGTTTAAATGATCCTTTTCATTTGGGTGTATTGCAGATCTCATTGGCAATGCATGAGAACCACAAATGAAGCAAACTGGAAACAAAAGAAAAACCTGTCTATTAGTCTATACTTCTTGCACTCACTGAAGGAAATACAGAAAACCACAGCTGGTAAATAAAGTAAGATAAATCTCCAAAATTGTTTATGCTTTTACACACTGATGTCTTGATGCAGAAAGCAGTTACGCATATAATTAATGTTACCACCATGATAATCCCATCATGGCACATTTGCTTTAGGTACTTGCATTTTTATAGAACCAGAAGCCATGATAAGATCTTTCAGTTCTGCCTCAGTTATGCAAGTTGCAGGATATTACTTTCTTATGAACATGTGAATAACTGACAGTTTGAGGAAAACTATTATAATTAATAGATATTATAGGATCAAGACCTGATTATAAATAACAAGGTCATTGCTAAAATGGAGATACTTTCCAACCAGTTTTAAAATTTGTCTGGCAAAAAAATAGGTCAGGCCACCCTAAATGGCGTTTGCAGTATGGTTCCAGGCAATTCTGAAATCAGTTTGAAGGTACTGATTTGAAACTTATATGAGATGTATCATATAAATTACAACCTCAGGGAACTCAGATCGTATTTATGTGATTCTGCTCTGAGCATAAAACTTTGGTTTCAAAAAGCAGAATAATAATTGAACCTAAGAAATCAAAAGTGAGAGAAAGTAGTCAGAAAATGTCCTGAAAACAGTCTTTCTCTTATACTATAGATATGTATGGGAAATGAATGGCGAACACTCAATGCAGTTCTTAGGGCTATCCTCACTACTTTTGTAATTCTGACTCCTCACAGATCATAGATGTCTCCTTGCAGTCAGACCCTGGAGTCACTGATCCAGGGCATCAAGCCTTCATTTGGCTGGGAAATGACTCCTGAGTACTGCAGTTACACACACAAAGGTACACACTGTATGAAGGCCTGTTCCTATGGAAAAATGCAGCTGGGATTCGAGCCATTGCTTATATTTATACTTGGTCTGTTTTTTCATAAGAGGTCTATCCTGTGTGATACTGATGATAATTCTTGGGTGGCTAGACAGCTACATGCCTGGAGTCTGTTTACAAGGACAGAAAAACCTAGCCTGATAACTCATATTGGTAAAACTGAAGTCTGGTAGGAGTAAAAATAATTACAAGTATTTTTAAAAATGTGTCTGCTTCCAAGTTTCTACACAAAAAATCTAGAGCTGGCACTCTTATCACATTTTAACAGACTGGACATTGTTCCTGCCTGATGATTCAGCAAAGCAGCTAAACATGTGCTTAGATATGAACGATGGCAGGGATGGAGGGAAGGAGGAAAACATGATCAAATGTAGCAGTTCTTCCTAGGTGGGCCTGGACCCTGGAGGTATCTTGGGATGAGGAGGTGGTCATTAGAAGTCAGGTAATTACATCAGGTTTAGCCAGAAAATGTTACCTCTCAGGAGGAGAAGGAATCGGAAAGACCCACACGGCATTGGTAAAATGTATGACCATCTAAACCCGAACCAATAAATACATACCTAACCTCCAAGTCAAGTCCTCTCCAGCATCATCCCCATGAAATGCATGCACATGGCAATACTTCCACCATCCCGGTGTCTGGGACCTGTGCAGGAAGAGGTTAATTCCCTCTCAGCCTTTATGGCACAAAGTAAAAGCTCTTGGGTTTTTTTGTTTTGTTTTTTTAAAAATTGTTTGGTGAAAGGGGCAGGCTTTAAATATTTGCGTAGGCTGCTTGGCAACAAATTGCATGTGATCTTTATAAAAGCAATGAGTTCTCATAGAATTTACATTGTGTTTGAACTGGGTGCTAATGGCTTCTGAACAGTGCTCAATGGCTGGTTTGTGGGAAGAAACAGCAAGAGAGAGACTGTTATATTGTGCATTGTGTGCTGCTACTCCAGCTCTCTGAGAAAGATGGAGCTGTCAGAAGTTGAGGACCAGGGCGGGAATAAAGCTGTGGCTTTTACAGTACCTGAAATGCATTAGGTGAGACCTGAGACTGGTTGTGGCTGTGCACTTACGGCCGCTGCTGTGGGGTGTAATCTGCACACACGACATGGTGCTCCCGAATATAACTGATGGCTGCAGGCCCCTCTCCTTTGGTCTCAGGAAATGAGCTGCGTACCCAATATTCTTCTTTCAGAAACGATGTCTATTTGTCTGCGGTAAAGACGCTATTAAACAGATTGTAATCCTTTCCCTATGAACTAAGAACCTGATTTAGAATTGATATCGTCTGTTCATCCATGCAGGAAAGGCAGAGCATACCTGTGCTTGCATCTGCTCAAAGATTGTTGAAATCAGCTCAGAAATCCTGACATTTCTCAAAACAATAAGCACTACTTACTTTTTTTCTTTTTCTTCTTTTTTTTTTTAAATTTTTTCTGCCTCCATTTTGGCCCTTTGACCTTTAGGATACAACCGAAGCACATTTTCTTAGGTTTCTTCCACTACTGCTGAGGCCAAGAACATGCTTCATCCTCCCCTAAATTCTCTTCCTGGCAGGAAAATGGACTTTTACGCTAATTTTTCAACACCACTGAGAAGAAAACAGTGAGGATTTCTGGTACTGGGTTTGCAACCCCTTCCATAATCTGGGCAGGTTACACTGTTTCCCTGCACCGATGGCCTTAGGTTAGGACCTTTTGAACCATTCCTGGTGAGGCTAGAGGGCTTAAGCACATGCAGTACCAACTGGGTTGCTTTAAAAGAGGATATAAAAAAGTGTTGAACATGGGTGTATCTGATACTCTACCTTAAAATGTGCATGAATAAAACCTCACTGTTGCTTCACTTTTACCAGTCAAAAAACAGCCATTGCTTTCTGTTTACACAGGTAGTGATGAAACCACACGGCTTGCCTGAAATTTCCTCCATGTGAAGACATGTGAGTGTAGCAGCTCACAAGAGCTGGGAGAAGTAGGGCATGGGAAGCAAACAGCATCCAGTCCTGTAAATAAGGTAATATGAATCCAGAGAAGTTAAGCGACTTACATATGATCATGTATGCCCTAAGCCAGAGCCAAAGCCAAACTACTGTCCAGATTTTCCAAATTCAGGTGCTCTGAATTCAGTGAATGATGATGATAACTTCCTGTAGGTGTATAGCTATTTGTGTTTTAACTCTCAGAACATACTTAAACAGGGAAAAGGAGCTCTTGAAAAGTGTCACCCAGTAGCAGGGCAGCCACTGACTACCTGAGCCTTTCTCTGCAGAATATCATGTGAATGTTATGAGTCTTCGTGAAGTTGCATGAGAGGAGCTTGAGGCAGTGGCTCCTTGTGCATGGATGTGTACAACTGGTAGAGATGGTGCTGAACGAACACACACATGTTCACATATTCATGTTCCACCAACAACACTCTTCTGTTTACTCCCATATTGATTAATTCCATATATATGTGTATGTATATGTACATACATAGATGATAATTTTATACACATCCGTGGCAGAGAGGCCATACAGGCTACACACATACACGGGTATGAACTGTACTATAACAAATATCTAGCACCATATGTTTTTAAATGTTGTGGCAATGGTTTTGTCTATAAATGCAGGATAACGTTGCAAAAAATGGACTCTGTGTTTTAGTGACTGTCTTGCTGAATTGATACCAGAGGATTAAATTATAACTATCAAAACATTCACCTTTGTCAATGGATCTAATTGCAATCTGTTTGATAGTGACAAAAAAAAATGCCATCTGACGGCAGCTTTGTAGCTTTGTGAATGAGTGAATTAGTTCCCACTGGCTGAGCACTAACTGCAAACTGTTACCACTACGCAGTTGCTGTTACCACTTTTGCTTTACTCAGTGGCTTCATTTTCCAAGGTAGAAATCTGTAAGGAATGGAATTAAAACTCTTTGAACTATCTGTGTAAGAGCTGGAAAAATGAGAAGAAAAACAATACCCTTTTAAGATAAACCTCACAAAACTAAAGGCACAGGACCATTAGACAGATCCTCTGATATGGCTTTTATATTACAGGCCATTACACTTCGCACAATTAACCCACTTTTGAATAAACTGTACTGTGTTTGAGTATGGCATATCTTCTAGAAAGGCATGCTCTCTCTCTGAAGACAGTAAGGGTTGGCAAATCGTCATTTCTCTGGATGACTGACTCACTATTAAAATCTCCTCATTTGGATTCATCTTGGCTTCAGCTTCTGGCCATTGGTTTTTGTTTTTCTTGTCCCCAGTGCATTTAAAAACCCCTTGATGCCTGGCGTTTTCTTCTTTAGAAGAAAATTAACTATATGCGTGAAGAGCCCTGAACACTTGCCTCTTCATGAAAGACTTCAATGGTATTTCACCAATCATCGTAAGTAAGAGCTCCTGGACAGATAAATATCTTTTTAATCATTTGTGCAATAAAATGCAACAAGATGTGCAAAAGCAGGTAAAAATCACTGAATACAAAAGGCAGAACTCTTCAGTGCAATGACATGTAGTCACACTTCCACCTCATCCTGGAATCTCAAAGAGGTCCCATAAAAGTTTGTTTGAATCAAATGGGATAAGCCATTGACTTGTATAAAAATACATGAGATATAACAAAGAAAATCCATGATTGATTGGGCAGCCTTACCAGATCTTACCAAAGCTAGGAGATTTGGCAGATTTTTACATCGGCAGTTTTACAGTCTTGAAAACAGTTACTGCTGTTCAGACTTCCATTCAAACCCATCACTCACTACTGTGCTGGTTTTGGCAGGTAGGAGATGGCACCAAATGTCTTTTATTTTTTTTACCTGTTCTTCTAAGGGGAGAATTACAGAGTGGTTCCCATCCCCAAACTTTCTTTTCAAATTACACTACTTGCATTTTGTACTATGATATCGTCTGCCAATTCAAGTCAAGGGAGTTATAATGTAAATGGATATATTCCTGAGCCTTTCACAGAAGCAAAGTACAAACATTTCCATCAAAGCTGACTTAAGGCCAAGTGATGATGCCTCATACTCTTGTCTTCCTCCTTAACTGCTGTTGATTTTTACAAAGAAGTTATTAAACTAGGGAAAACAATGCATAAATACATACAAATCCATCAGTTTCTTAGCCCCTCAACACTCACCTCTGCGATCCAGGAGTGACTGGGCGATGCAGGGGGAGGTTGGACATGGGGAGAGGCAATTTTAATGAAATCCCCATGCGGAACCATTGGCAAGTTATTACCTCAGCCTGCATTTCTCTGCTCATGCACGCACACACAAATACCTACAAGCCGAGTGAAGGAAGTTCTTTCTGGTGCCCCACACCCCACAGATACCACTGTTTGTTTTCTCTCTGGATTTTTCCGTTTAGAGGATGTATTTGAAAGCCAGAGCTGGACTCTCATCTGTTCTCGTCCCCTTTTGCCAAATGCATGGCGATAGGAAGCAGGCAGCCACCTCTCACTAGAAATACATCCTTACTGGGGTGCTGCTCTCCGACCTGACGCCGAGGGCCCTGCTGACCCCAGCAATGCAGGGACATCAAAATCTGCTTAAGCAAAGGCTCCACTCTGTGTTCTCTAACATAACTTTTAAAGTGATTAGTCTTTAATGACATATTGTTTAGAGGTGGATAAACCCTGATAGATGCTTGCAGTTAACTGTGATCAGGTGAAGTACCACCAACCATGACTTCTAAACTGCCATCTACAGCAACCACGTGTCTGACATCGGTAGCGCTCCTCAAGGTCATGCTTTGAAATGTGATAAAAAGAAACTTTCGAAATCATCAACGTCCTTCTGCTAAGGAATCATCGCTGAGTTTTAATTCTCCCTATTTTCAGAGGCTTCTGGCAGAATTGTGACATTAAATATTCAGTGAAATACAAGTGAGGTTTGAAAATGCCTGCTCTGAAAGAGCTTGGAACCATTAGTGCATCTCATACTGCAAAAGCCTCCGCCTGGCAGGTTATGCATCAGAGTCATCTACTATTTACCTGAAAAAATGATCAGCTTATTTATCAGCTACGGGGAACTGCCCCTCCATTTGAAACATTTATATATTTCGGCTATTTGCAAAGCTAATGTTGTTTGCGAAGGCCAGGAAAGGAATCTCTTCCCACACCTCTTTCACAGTCAAGCTGACTTGACGTTGGATGTAAAATTGAAACCACTTCTTCAGATACAAACAAATGGGAGAAAGGTTGAATTACTTCAAGGGAGCTGCATCGACAGGCGGTTTAGCTGAATTTTGCATTTGGAGAATATTCGACATCTCCAGTGCTGTGAAAAAGGTCAGGCAGTTCAAAAGGAGACTTCTTGCTTCCTTGCTTCTAAGAAACTAATTCATTTTGTTATTATGATGAAGTATGCAGAATAGATCACACATAATTCATTCTCCCACAAACATTTTATTGCAAAAATATGAAGGTTGTTTTCTATAATATAAAATATTATTTCAGGGCTTGTAGATTTTGTTTCAGGCAGGTTAAGCCAGGAAATTACAGAAAATTGCAATATACAAGAGATTTGAGATCTGCAGATGGAAAGCTGTGTATAAAAGTCAGCAATGTTATCATTATTTTTATAGCATCTGCAACTGCAGTGCTTAAACACTGTAATAACTACCTGCTGCCCTGCTTCCAATCCTAGTATTCACAGGGTAAAAACCAGACCATGCAATCTCCATTTTCTACTTGAAGTATTCACTTCTGGTTGGTGTTGGAGACAGCTGATTTATAATTTACACTGTGTTAAATATTTGTAGTTATGTCCAGAAATAGTCGTTGCTAGTGAATATTATTGCAGAGGCCTTGACTTGTATTTATTGTGTATGCAGCGAAAGTACCCCAAGTTTCTCTAATCAAGATAATTCAGGCGGAAGAAGATAACCTGGCTAGATAGGGTCACCTGAAGCTGAACATTGTGCAGCAGAGTGAGTTAGCCTGCCCTGAGCAACGTTCAGCTGTGGCTGGATTGCTTCTTCCTGCACAACTTTACCAGCTTGTATAGATAGCTCTACAGGATCTTATCATCAGCCACCATCATCTACAGAAATACCCACTATACCTAATCACTGCTCTATTGTCCCTCTCTCCTTCCGTGAAGTAAGCCCCTACATGGCATAGGCTCCTCTGTCTCTTGGGTCGTAATTTAAGCCGCTGCTTGCACCAGGGTGGCATCTCTACCTTCGCATGGAGATCAGACAGGATGAAACAATGAAATGCATGTTATGAGTGCAGGTTGTGAAGAGTTGTGAACTCCTAGGAGACACTCAGATGCTCTCAGGATGAAAGCCTTACTTCATGGGTCTTTTTCCTGGCCTTTAGGGTGCTACACAACATCTGTAGCTGGAAAAATTATCCCCTTACTGCTACACATTGCAACCTTTGTGCAGTGTCTACTGGGGCAACAAATCTTCATAGCGTGCTGGAGCATACAGAAGAGAATCTGAAGGTCCTGAATTCAGTTGGTCACAGACGACTGAGAGCAAGTCAAGCTCAACGGGGCAGAATTACACAAGTACATAATATTCAAATGAGTTTTACATAACTACTCTCCTTTTCTTCCAACCTTCAGACTGCATGAAAGCATGGCAGAAAACCAAACTGAATGTAAGAAAACCAGCCTGCAGGCCAGGAAAGGACCTTTCCCATCAAATAAAGCACGCATGTTCTCAATAAATCACACCTTAAAATAAACCACACTCACCAAAGCACATGAAAAAACAACAGAGGAAGAACTGGGAGTGACCCCCACAGCCCTCCTCCGACCACACCAGCTGCCCCAGTAAAGAAGCAGAAGGACCTTGCCTGCACAACTCTTGCACATGGAAGCTGTCCCTGATGCGACGCCATCACCCAAAAAGACCCAGTCTTGAAAACACCGCTGCTCACTGGAAAGTGCATTTTGCTACTAAGTTGGTAGAAACAAACTTCACCGTGGTAGCAAGCAAATAAAACAAATTCAGCTGAACTTGTCCAAGTTAGAAACCACTGTAACTCCTGGTGTTATTTGGAGACTGTGTGATGAAACTTATTTACAGCACATAGAGACCTTCTAGCAAGTCCCACAGTCTATGTGGCAACAGTTGTCATGAATCAGTGTGATTCATCAGTGTGGCCTACGTGGTGGACTTCTGGGAGTCAAGGAAGGAGGAGATGCAACAGAGTAAAAGAAGGGAGGCTGGTCAACATCCAGAGTTCGTACCTATGCTCAGCGGTACATTGAGACAGGGCCAAGAGTCACCACACCTCTTCCTCTTTTAGCATCTGAAAGGGACCAAGAGGAGGACTGGTTTAGTGGGGCACAGCACTCCTGTTTCTAAGCTGGTATTCATTTTATTGATTATATAAATTTTATAATTAATTCATTGCTTGTTATTGAACTTTGGTTGGAGAAGTAGAACACACATTTTAGTGTACTCTCCCTTGCTTTTAAAGAAAAAGTCATAAAGCACTTAGATTTCATAGCTTACTTGGTTTTTTTGCACGACCTCACTTCCTCCAGTTGCTTAATCCTCTTATTACAATATCTCTCATTCCTTTTGCACCTTTTCCAGAGTGTCTCCTGTTTACTTGGTTGAATTAGACTGTCTTTTTTCTCCTGACTTTTCTGGTGTTTTGCTTTGAAAGTCTGTTTTACATGGTACCCCTCCCATTGTTAACATGTGTGTGGGCAGGGGAGCCAGACTAAGGGGTGGCTGCTGTCGGACGTGGTAATAGAAATAAAATCTTCGCTTAGCTATTCATCCGGCACAGCTAATGAGTCTTTTCTCATGGTTGGCACTCCTTGGTGTTTCAGATACAGGCTAAACAAGGAAAATGAAGTGTTGATGAGACCTATGGTGGCATGATTATTGCCTTGAAATGGAGTCACCACTCAGGTCAAGTTGTACTCTATCTGTAAAATATGAGAGTTAAATAAGAATTTGGATTACTTTCCTGTGTTACAGGCTTCAACTTTCCTCCCTTTTCCTCATTCAGCTATAGGGTAAGAAAGCCTCCGTTTTTCAGTCCTCTTCCAGACAGACTTCAGAAAAACTAAACAGACTAAAAATTGAGCAAAGTCCTCACCTTCTCTGTAGCCCCTTGAATGAGCCAGAAGAGCATGCAAAGACTCGAGGGCTACGCAGGTAGTGTGGGGGCAGGACCCAAATGCCCACCACCTTTCCAGAAACACGATTTGTTGTGGGCAGAGGAGCACCTTGCAGGCCTGTGGTGTTCAACAAGGATGTGTTGGGAATGTGGGCAGAGGGAGGTCTCGCAGGGATCAGTGTGGAGTTATTTTTGTAGCTCTTTGATCAGAGCAGCCAGGGATGGCTAAGGCATGCCTGGATAGGAATTTATACTTCTCTCAGGTTTGGGTCGAATATACATGCTGTCTTCACATGGACGTACCTATTGCAAGATAGACAACATCTTTTTCTGGTTACCATTGGCCTGGAAATAATCCATTCCTGGAATGATTGTTCATATGGGGAACGCTGCTTATAAAGCCAAAGCAATTTAGCTACAATGCCATAAATATCTTCCTTAATTCCATAAATCGCTTCCTTTGTGTCAGACACCTTCCCTTGCCATTTTAGCAGGAGCCACAAGGCACCCTCCATCTGGACAGGCACAGAGCCTAGCTGTAGGATTTGAGGGGTTTGTTGCTACCATTACACAATCTTCAAGTATAAATTTTCATCTCAAACTGAGAATTCAACTCATTAAATCACTCACAGGTAAGATATGCAAAGGATGGTAAACTAAAAGGTTTTTAACATCTTTATTCTGTATACACTAAAAAGAAAACAGATGAAGGTGATGTAGAACAGTGGTAAGTTCCCCATGAACTTCCAATTAGACTCCCTGCCTTCTCATATGTGACCAAAATCTTTTTTTAATAAACCTGTTATTATAGTTCAGAGTCTCTGCCAAGTGTTTACAGTGTTGCCCTAAGTAACAAGTCTGAGCCAAGGGACTTAATTAAACGTAACCGGCTTTTTCGGTTATAGAATTGTCCTTAAACATCAAAAGGCAAGTGAACTTTAATAATAAAACCTGAAATCACTTTTTGGTTAAGATAAGTTCTTTACTCAGTTACTTCTTAGAAGGCATATAGTATTTTCACAGATAATTTCCCACAAGCATTTACAGATTTTATGACAAGTAACATAACGTTTGGAGTTCTGGCTTTATGTGAGAATCTCAGATTTCATACTTTCTTCTTGAGCTGATTCATAGACCACATGGTTGCAGGGAAGAATGTAAAAACTTAAAAAAAAATGTTTATAAAGGATGCCCCTTTTGATCTCACATTTTTTTAGCACACTTAGAATTTTAGAGGCTTAGCTTTTCATTTTGGAGCACTTAGTTCTGCATATATTGCAGGTTTTTTTACAACCATCTCAGAGGAGGTTCTACCTATGAGGGCTTCTGCTAACTGCCAAGTTGGTTTGGGGAAGGTGCTGAAGAGCCATCTGAAAGTCTCCGATGGACAAACGTGGGCAACACAGCTGCTGCCTCCCTGGACAGAGCTGCACACCTGCTAAGTGAAACTGGAGCAGAGTTTTCATTCACAGCAGCTCATGGCCGAGCACATTAACGCACGATGAGGTTGATGCAGCTTATACTGATGTGCTGGGTTAGCAACTGGAGTGGCCAAACCTGCCAGATGGGTCTGGACCCCTGGCCAAGCTGAGGTCCCGCCTGACCCACCGGCAGAAGGGCAGGCTGAGATGCTGATGCTCTTGGCTCCCATTGGCACAGGAACAGCGGGCAGTCCCAGCCTGTACTGCCTGCTGGACCACACTAGCCAGTGCCATTCTGCTGGGCCGTTCTCCTTCAGAGGATGGGGTTGCACAGAGCAGATGCTTTCCCAGGTAAGAAAGGCTTAACGCCTTTCTCCTCTCCCTAAGCAGAAGTTTTAACTTCCCTGTGCCCACAATGTTAATAATTTACAACATCTTAAACCCAATCTGACCCTGAGATCCAGACTGTACAGGTCAAAGGCAGCTACCTGGCAGGCCTAGAGATGTCAGAGGCACTGGGGCTGCACCCTCAGCCACCCTGAGAGCGGAGCTGGGCAGCTCTCGCACAGGGACAGGGAGCAGGGTGAAGGCAGTCATTAGCCCCAGAAAAACGTGCAGAGAGCAATGAATCACAGCTGTAACATCACACGTCAGGTGGGGCTGGCAGCGAGGAGCTGCTGAATTGCTTCCTCTCACCTTTGCTCCTTCTGCTGCACCTCAGTGTCCACCTTCAGTATCAGAAATAGTGTGGCCAGCAGGAGCAGGGAAGTGATGGTCCCCTGTACTGGGCACTGGTGAGGCCGCACCTCGAGTACTGTGTTCAGTTTTGGGCCCCTCACTCCAGGAAAGACGTGGAGGTGCTGGAGCGTGTTCAGAGGAGGGCAACCAAGCTGGTGAGGGGCCTGGAGCACAAGTCTTATGAGGAGCGGCTGAGGGAACTGGGGCTGTTTAGTCTGGAGAAAAGGAGGCTGAGGGGAGACCTTATCGCTCTCTACAACTACCTGAAGTGAGGTGGGTGCTGGTCTTTTCTGTCAAGTGGCTGGAGATAGGACAAGAGGAAATGGCCTCAAGTTGTGCCAGGAGAGATTTAGATTGAATATTAGGAAAAATTTCTTCACCGAAAGGGTTGTCAAGCATTGGAACAGGCTGCCCAGGGAAGTGGTTGAGTCACCATCCCTGGAGGTATTTAAAAGATGTGTAGATGTGGTGCTTGGGGACACAGTTTAGCGGTGGACTTGGCAGGGGGAGGTTTACAGTTGGACTCGATGATCTTAAAGGTCTTTTCCAACCTAAATGATTCTATAATTCTGCTGCTGTAGGTTGCAGACTGGTTCACTTTTCCTCGTTCATTTACGTGCACCTCATAGCAACTCCCCTTCTCCAGCTGGCATACCGACTATAGCAAGCGGCCACTGGGAGGTCTCACGAGCAGGCCAGTGCAGAGTGGGACAGGCTATCTAGAGAGCTCAGAAAACCCCAGCCCCTGGAGGCTGCCCACACATGATGAGGCAAAGCCTCAGCTGTCCCCATCTGGCATTGGCAGTAGTCCTGCTTCGAGCAGCAGCACAGGCTAGGGACCTCCAGCCACCCCTGGTGGACAGTATTCCAGTGACGCTGTGAAGTCATTCACCTCCTTTTCCCACAGCCACACTGGCTCAGTCTCCAGCTCCACCTCTAAATGCAGTATGTATTCAGCCCTCTTGGATACCTCCTGGAAAAAACAGGTCCTCCCAGGGCAAATGAAGTCAAAACCTGGCACTGTGATTTGTGTGAATCTGGCTGAATTCAGAGGCGTCTTCCTTCTCACAAGATGTTTCTTCTGCTCCTTGCATTCAGGTTTATAAACCCTTCGGCCTGGCATTCAGCTGTCCTTACGTTTGTGCAAAACTTTTGAACCTTGGTATGTAAACACTAATAAAGCCAAAGACCATCCCAGACTCTTGGAGAGCAGATTTTGGGATAGTTGACTGGTGCATGTTACAGCTGTGACAAGTTCACCTATTAGATCCTTTATGGATGACTTTGCCTTCTCACCATCTCCATCGGATTTTGAGTTGTAAGAGAGAAATCACCAGAGTGGGCTGTGGGAAGAGCGCTGCATTCCTGAGCTGAGTGAAACAACTGGTTGTGTGGAGTAAGCGCTTACTTGGGATCACATAAACACTTCCAACTTGAAAGAACCAGTCTCTAGATCCCAGTTTGTTTATATTTAACTTTGTAGATCTTGGCCTGTGTGTTTTGCTAGTCTAACTAATGATGCTATACTAGTCTGACTGGATTGTGTCAAAAATTGCTGTTTACATTATACAGGCTTCATGTTTTGAACAGAAAACAGGCACAAAATTACAAATAGCGGTATATCGTGATGAGATGCCTTGGTCGTAAAGGAAATGCTCACGCTGTTCACTGAGTTTGTAGAGGACTGATCTCAGTGATACTGAAGAGCCTCGATTAACAATTACCGTCCAATTTTGATGCAGAATGCTGTAAAAGAAGATATTCGATGTGAAAATTCACCACAAAGGAAATCTGACAGCCTAAACAGACTAGCAGGAGCAGGCTAAACGAGCGTGCGAACGGCATAGTAGTGCTTTTAATTTATAGTGGTGCTTATTTCAGCTCTGCGAGGAAAACCCCTCTGCCGTTCCTACTTCCATTCCTGCCTCGGACGCGTGACATTTATTCCGGGGGACGACCCTTCTCTCGTCCCCAGGCACAGCAAGAGAAAGCGGGCGAGAGCTCGGTATTGTTCGCAGCCCCCCTGCTGCCTCAGCAAGAAAAACCGTATCTATTTAGAGTGCCAACAGGCCGCTCTCGAGCGGGATGGGGCCAGGGGCGCCCCGTCCGGGGGCAGCGCGACGCCGGGCCGGGGGTGGCGG
>NW_010973368.1:13259258-13266873 GCF_000737465.1 Haliaeetus leucocephalus | reverse complement strand
GCGGCGGCGGCGGCACGGCCCCGGACCCGCCCCGGGGACACACACTGCCACCCGCAGCCTCCTCCTGAGGGCGTCGGGGAGGGGGGCCGCAGGCTCCAGCTCACCTCGCTCCCTCCCGGGGGGACCTCGCTGGCTGGCCGGGCGGCGCGGAGCGAGCGGTGCCGGGGCTCGCCCTGCCGCGGCGGGTAGCGGGAGCTCCGCCTTTCGTTCCCCCCGCAGCCTGGCCAAGGCGCCCCGCGAGGCGGCGGGCAGAGCCCGCCCGGCCGCTCCGACCCGGAGCGCTCGGAGGGAGTGCTCGGCCGCGGGCGGGGGCGGCTCTGGGTCCCTGTCGGCGCGGTCTGGAGGGAAGCCGGCGGCTCTCGGCGTGCTCAACTGGACGAGCCTTCTCGGGAGCCACTGTTGAATAAGCACGGGCAGAGCTTGTGGGTAAATCGACTACGAGGTGGTCTCCTGTTCTGCCACAGGCTGTGCTGGCGGAAGGGGGGCCAGCGTCTAGGTTGGAACGTGGTTCGGTGTCAGTGTAGTAGTTCCTCCAAAGTTACGTTTGCCCCTCACCGGCTAACTCCTCGTGATTGGCAAGGACAGCGAGAATCGATGAAAGAAGCAGCAGCAGCAGTGGTTTATGGGAGAACGATTTGTTTAATGTAACATACCAGTCTTAATCAGCAGCTGACATTATACTGCCATGTATCTTCATGTTCCATAGAAATAATAGACTTGAATTATAGGTCATTATCTCTTCCTGTTTATGCATAATGATATTAAGGCACTGTCTACTGGCAGAGGCAGTGCAGTTGCTGGAAATTAGTTTTGGTTTGGCTTGATTATAGAAGATGTATAATTTATCAGAAGAGAGACTCAAATTAGCCATTCTTTCAGCTCTGATGTTGTATTAGTTATCACTTAACTGCTGATGGGGTCACTCCACAACATTTTGGCCCGCATCGTCATAACCTCTGAAATTCAGATTTTGAGTGCAGCCAGGGCTGTTGATTCCAGGCTGAACTCCCCTTGGGTTTTGACAGTCTCTCATTACAGTCTAATTCTACATTTCTGACTCCTGTCTCCGTCTCTTTTGATTCTGTGTGTTAGCTCGGATGGCCTGCCTCTGATCTCTTGGTGCTCAAAACTGTAGCAATTAAACCAGGCTTAATCCTTAATTCATGGGCATTTTTTGAGGAGGAATAGACATCTGTTCTTAAAAAGAGTAATATATTTCTGGCTCTGCCTCTCAGTCATTTGTGTAAGAAGGAGTTAAACTCATTTCCCTTTCTGGCACTTAAAATGCATTTATACAGATGCACGCAGCCTTCTCTAAAATTCTTATAGTCCTGTAGGAGAATGTCATCCTACAGGGCAAATTCCTTTGAATAACATTATGTTCATGAAAAAAACCTCCTGTTCCCTTCTTACCATACAAGAGGAATTTTGAGAGGTATATTAGTTGTCACCTCGCTTGCACAACTAAATAGGGGTTTAAGAAGTTTTATGCCCCGTGTGGGCTCTTACAGGGGAGAAGAGGCATTTTTTCCAAGGTGCTGCTCCAAAGCAAGTGATAATATCTATCACTTACAGTATATATGATTTGTAACACTTAGTTCTCACATTATCTTCTAGAGTTGAAAAACATTTTACAGATGGTGAGTCTGATACTCGGGAGGGTGTGATTTTTGTCACTCAGGAGCTCAGTGGCAAAGCATGGTGCTTCTCTTCAGGGTAGTTTCTTGTAAAATGGCAGCATACGCGCTGCGTTCCTATGTAGTAATTAAACTTGCTTCTGCTTTATAATTCAAAATTCATTCTCTTCTCTTAAAACAATGCAATCTGAATCACCGCCAGTATCATTGTCTGTTAGCTGCAGAATCAATAACAGTTTTGATCTGCTAGAAAGTCACGAGTCTAGGCTGAGAAACTAGCTGAGGATGATGCAGAGTTTCCAGCAGCACCAGCAGAGCTCCTGCAGGGCCCCGCTGCTCAGGGCCACGCGAAGGACCTCGGGCGCTGAGGGTCCCCGTCTGCTGCTGCATCTCCTGCTCCCGCAGCGCTCTCTTGCAAGACCAGCTGTGTGTAGGGTAGGTGTTACGAAGTTGATGGTTTGTCTTACTCCAGAATGCTGCTCTTCAACGGGATGTTTTACAGGTGTGAAAGTGCTTCCTGGTCTCTGCGGGTCCAATAATATGAATATAGACCCAAGAGGGAGTATGTTGTGAGGAGAGGACGGGAGGCAGCAGCTAAATATTTGCAGATATGAACAACGCATGAAAACACTGGCATGTCTGCGTGCGGAGATGGAGACTTCTGCTGATGCACGGAGCCAGCCAAATAATGAGGTCTTTCAGGTCTGGAAGGCAGATAGAGGCATTACTGTCGCGCTGTGTCCGAGCCATCCTGCCCAGCAGCCGATGGAAGAGCCCAAGGAGATGAGCCCAAGTGGTGATGACCATGAGAAACGGTACCACTAGCACCTGAGCAGCCTGGCTGGTATTAAAGTTTCTGCAGCCATCATAGAGCCATCTGCTGTAGCAGTTTTCCATACCCTCTGTGTCTCCCTTTTTAAAAGCTAAAATTATTCATTTCTCTTGAAAAGTTCTTCATTATGTCTTAGCTAAGCTATAGAGCACTGCTGACGTAAAGTACTATTTGAAGATGGCATATGCTGTTTCAGTCTGTTGCACCTTCCCTCTCTAGTGTGGTAGTTCCACATCCAGGAAGGATCCAGGATGCCGGTTACTGGGAAGTGTCTGCTGTCGTGGGGATGCTTTTGCAGTGGTATGATCCCACTGAATTCAGGAGTTGTTCTAGGTGCATGTTCTGGGTGCAGAAGTAGCCTCAGGAACTATATATTCTGTCATGTAACTGATGGGTGAAATTATGGCATGCGTGGGGTTTTCAGCTTTTTCACAGGGAGACTAAAACTGGCAGCTAGGGGTGAAATTTGCTAAATGGACTGGACACAGGGGAAAAAAAGGATGGTTTTAAAAATGGAATTACATCTGGATATTTAGACACAGGCATATGATGATGAGCTTTTATTTTCCATTTCCGTCAAGATCTGAGACTTTCCATTTTATTTTTTCAATGAAGAAAGGGATAGTTCAAAGCTGTCGCAGGTAAGTGATGCTAAAAGCCAGGCATGCTGCTTCCATTCTCAACAGAGGTAATTTCAGAGAACAGAAGCAAAAGTGACAGTCTGATGGAGAAGGTGTGGTGATGCACAAACCAACTTCCTCACTCCAGGTCTGTTCAGTTTCTAAATGCATTTAATAAACTGATATTCGTGTTCTCTTTGTTCTGTTGTATATTCTCCATAGTGAATTTCTCCACATACTGAAAGAGAAAAATGGAAAGCCTGCGCAGAATGTAGGAGCGCATCATCAAGCAGTGGAATGCTCAATAATTAATTTCCTGCCAGAAGATGTTTTTTTTTTTTTTCTCTCTTTCTTTCTTTCATTATAACACCAGCGGGAACATTTTGTTACAACACAAGAATATTTTAAAATCTTCCCTACTGGAAGCTTGATTTAGGATCATCAAAAATATACTCCCTTGTGTGGTGAATTGCACTCAATAGAAAGAGGCAACATCCTCAGCAGGAATTATTCTCTTTTAGACCATATTTTGGTCCTGTGCTTTGCAATAGTCCGAATGTGTATTTAGTAGTACGTATCTTTCCTCACATTCCTTGGAATGAAATATGTGGAGATGAATACTTGTGGAGTCATATGTTTTGTCCATCTCTGGCAAACAAGTGCTGTTACCACCATTTTAAAATGGTTTGAATGTTCATTTCGTATATTTATAATAGAGTACGTGGGCTGGGATGGTAGAACTCTACCATTCTTCTATCAGAGGACTAGACAAGGAGCCTGAAGTCCAGCTACTCGTCATTTTGCTACTCACTCAGGGTTTGATCCAGAATCCACAGAAATCCATAGATGTTTATTCCTTGATTTCAGTAGATTTAAATACTTTCCTGAGTCTCAGGCTTGCTCTGCTGAGTGTTGCATGGCCTTCGAACATATTTGGAGGGCTATGCAGGAATGTATTGTAGTGTTGTTGGACACAACGAAAAAACCAGAAGTGGTGATGGGCTGGAAGAAATAAACTGATCAATACCCGCCCCATTGGTTCCCTGTCCTTGCCCTAGCTTGTACCTTTGCGTGAATCACTTGGTCCTAAACTCCCAGTGCTCTCTGATTTTGCATGTCTTCCCATTTGGATCCTTAAGATCTGGATTTTATAAGCTTTGGACAGCAGTAACTCTAGTTGTCACTGACATGAACCTCAGCTTCCTTGGAGGTAGCAGGTCCTGAAGCCTATGTCGTAAGAGGTAATACAGATGCTTAACTCATAAAAGTTAACTCTGGCAGTGAGAGTATTTACATGTCTTTACTTTGTGGGGCTTAGGCATCTCTGATGGACAACCAAAGGCAGGTGCTATAGTCAGTCTTGAAAATGTTTCTCTCTGTATTTTTGTTTATCCATTTATGTATGAAGCATAATTCTTACGACTTTTGCACTTAACTACAGAGAGTATTCTTTTTTTTTTTAATTACAAGATACAGCAGCATTCAACCTGTTTGCTGTAGTTGGACATGCCTTTCGAACACATGGAAATTTTACAAATAGAAGGAAACCTTTTTTAATGTATCCATTCATTCTGACAGCAGTAAGGTGCTATAACTGTTCGTTACTTTAACTCTTCCATAGCATGTCGCCATAATCAGCAGGATTTCATTCTGCCTGTAGACATGTTCATTTCAGTGGAGCTCTTTGTAGATTTGGAAAGATTAAGTTGCCTGGAGAACCTTAGATAAAGCCCTGTGGAACCACAAAGTGATCCTATTATATATAAAAGTAAAGTTGAATAGGCCTGAGCGTTACAAATGTGAACCCCCAAAATAAAGATTCAGATCCAGGTATAAGAAACCAAAGATCATGCTGGAAACACAAAGTCTTCTGGTGGGGATGGTCTTTGTAAGGGAGCTCTCATACCTGACAGTATTTGTTAGCAATGGAAGGAAGACTTACCTGCTCCAGACATAGGAAACCCTGGCAGTGAAATAAAGGAGCAGTGAGAGGTAAGGCAAGGTACAGATTGCATGTTTCAGCATGCAGTTTTAACAAGGTCAGTGCCTAATTTCTCTAACAAATTAGAAGTCTGGGCTCTCGGTCCCTTTGCATGGATAAAATTACACCAGATTCAAATCATGCCCAGTAGCTCCACAGTCAAATGAACTCTTACACCTGCGTATTAACGCTTGGTTGTGAGAGAGACTGTTTGTGTTTGGCATCCAAACATGGACCTGACTCGAGGCATGGGGTTGATCTGCTGTCACTGGCCAACATCATTTTCTCCGTCTTTCCTTGGTGAGCTGTTTTTCAAGCACTGACCAGCCTCAGTGTCAGTAGAGCTGGTGACATCTCAGACCGTATCACTTGCCTGAAGTTGAATGGCATTAGTTTAAAAATGACAGTCTTCAAAACATTGTGTTAAAACTAGTGCCAGTTGAAAAATATAATGTACCTCTCATAGTTTCTCCTGCTTGTTTTTTGTTTTGCCCACTCAGCTTGGACAGAAATTCAAACAATTTTCTTTCTCCTAAAGACAATTTCAAGGTTATGGCACTTGCATCCTGAAGTATGCGTAGCATTTACTTTGAAAATATTACAAAGGGATGACTTGTTTTCCTTTTTCTGTTTTAAAGCCAGCTTTTTATTGGACTAGAAGAAGCAACCTTGGGCATTTTGGCTTGTCCGTGTCCATTTAAACTTTATTTGTTTATGTCCTAAGCTGTTTGAACTTACTGTTGTTGCAGAGTGATTGTTAAGGGCATATGTCTAAAGGGGAAGAGCCAAATGTTATCTGTCTTGTCATGTAGAAGTCAAAAATATTGTCAAAATTATGTATTCAGGAGAAGAAATTACCAGATAAGCAGTCACATTTGTGTCCGTGCTGGGGTGGTGAAGGGCATCACAGCACGTTTTAAGAAATAAGTGTCTTTTTCTACATGTCTCTTTACCTGCTATTCTATTTTTATCTCTCCCCAAGCAGTTAAATACAGGGACTGTAGGTGGAGGATTGCAGGATGGATTTTACTTCATTATAATTGCTGCATATTTCTGTGCAAACAGCTGAGCTATATTTTAGCTGTAGTTTGAGGCTCTATAGCCACAAACACAAGTTTAAATCAGCGTCTTCTAAAGAGGCTAGTAATAGCAACAACCTGGATGTCTACAGAGTGAATGCCTGCGGACATGTAACCTGCAAGCAGAGAGGATTTCTTTTTAAAACCAGAAATCCAACTGAATCTGAAAAGATGCTACCAAAACCACATAAAAGATAACCCTTATCTCTATGCCCTTTACTTAATTTAATGGCGTGATTCAAAACACAATCATTGAAATAGTGTAATACTTTGAAGGATTCTGTTAATTATTTTGCACTAATTCAGACATCTATAAAAACATATTTTACTCTGTAGTATCTTTAAAGTTACTCCTGATATGTACTGGTGTAATTCAGATCCAGTGAATCTATGAACGGCAAGTTACCCTGTTTTTTATACTTTTTATGTTAGCATCTTTTACTGCTGGTAGTTAGAAATGAGACCTTTCCTAACCAGTGTTGTTGATCTGCTTCATTATGGTGATTTTTAAGTCTTTCTCTTTCAGTAGTGTAATTCTAGTTGTTTACAAAATAAACGTGAACTAGATAGGTGCCACAGGATTAATTTCAAATAGAAATATTTATATTCCAGTCCTTGCTGTCTTTAATGCATGTATCCCTTTGGATCTTCATCCTATCCTAATTAAGACTGGGGATGAGTGCATTTCGTGAAGTCCCAAGCTGGACAAAGAAGCCTCTGCTCTGGTGCAGTGTCCATCACCAGGAAACATGTCTGTTCAGTGGTGTGTTTAGATTTACATGCCAGCCAGACCCCAGCCCTGCAATGCAGGTCCCGCAGGCTGCGGAGCTCCCTTACTCACTCCGGTGATGCTCCATACATCTGAGTCCATCCAGAGCCCTGCTAAAGTCGAGGATGCTCTACCCATACCCATGAAATGGCCCAGCCAGATCAGATTATGTCACCAGGGCCTTCATGTGACAGAGATTTTAAGTAGAAGACCAAATCTTGTCTGAAGGCAGTAAATCATATTCTGCTTGTCTGTACTGGTGGGTTTGTGGCTTTCTAGGCAGCTGGACTTCTTAGTCTTGTTTTGCGTTTGGGTCAGGTTGAAGACTCTTGCAGTTAACCAGTTGTGAAACGAGTCTTGAGTGTGTAATTAACCTCCATCAGGGTGCATGCCATGTTGCTCCTGTTCTTATACTGGGACCCCCAGGGTGGGTGCTCCACGTTTTAGCCAGACTTAATGGAAGCTCAGATTTAGGTTTTGCACCTAGGATTGTCCGTGAGAGGGACTGAAGCTCTCTGAAGCAGCTGTTGTTCACAGTGGCTCAGCAGTTGCAGTCTCCAAGTTAACAAAGAGCCCTTAAAAGAAAGCATTTTGTATGTTGCACCAGGAAGAAGGTATTTGCAGGGGAGAAAATGAACTTGAAATAAACTGCCTACATGCATTTTCTCCCCCCCCCCCCCCCCCCCCCACCCACCCC
>NW_010973368.1:13186503-13259248 GCF_000737465.1 Haliaeetus leucocephalus | reverse complement strand
ATAACACACCCCCCCTGTCCACTCCCCCCCCCCCCCCCCCCCCCCCAGCTTACCATCACCGTCAGTGGTAACATGGGGGGTCTTACTGTTTTGGACCTGTCCCTCAGAATAATTCACTTGTTAGCACTTCTGAAACCTGTGAAAGGTCTCTCATGCACTAATCTTGGTATTGCCTTCTAACTCTCAAGTGCTTATGGTAATCTACATTTTTTTTCTTCCAGCCTGTTTTTCCTACATTTTCTTCAAGAAACCCAAATAACAGTACAATAAACCCCTTGATGATCAGGCGGCCATGCATTATTCGTATGTTGTGAAAGACATATCGCAGCCTGAACTGTCCATTTCATGGGACTCCAGCCGAAGCTCTGAATTGCTGCCAAAGCACAGGGACTGGTTACGTGCACGGGCTGTCTTTCTGTTGTGCATTTATGGTCAGATAGAAGTACTTTGCCATTTTGTTTTAGTCTTTGCAAGGAACCCCCTAATGTATATCAATAGGTGTTTTGTATATGCAGTCAGTGTAGTTTGCAATTAAGGGCTGATTATGCTTCTCTTGGCTCAGTGAAAAATGGGAAGGGCAAGAGAGTCCTGGCACCACGACAAATTAAAGCAATGCCAACGAAGATAACTGCTAAAAACTGATCCTCCATATGACTGTGTCTGGACATGTGGTTAAAGCTCTCTGGCTCTTACTGATGTTCATGATGAACACAAACTGCAGTTATAACTTAGTATAGTATTTATAAATAACATAGTATGAAATGTCCGCTTCAGAAATGCTGTCTGGGATATATAAGGAAAGAAACACAAATCGATCTGGAGCAAACAGGAGTGGGCAAATGGGGAAGAGCGTGGTCCTCAGAAACCTAATGATAGCGCAGGAGGGACTGCGGCCAGCACCTTCATGTGATACTTTAAATTGGTGAATTGTAAAAATCCTGCCCAAATGAGACGACGAGCTTTCAGAGGCAAAATTCCCCCTGAGTTTCCCTTCTTGACAAGGTACTCAGTAGGCCTGTTTCTGGTACAAATCCTGAGCGATTCCAGCACTTACTGTTCAGAGTGGCTGGGAAGCATTCAGCCCCTGTCCTTGTTCTCAGGTTCCATGCCGGGTAGGGGACTTCCCAGCCCTGATGATTAATGCCACTGAAAAACATTTAGTTCCTGTTACTCTCAGGGTTTCTTTGTCTTTTTTTTTTTTTTAAAGATCTCCCTGGATACAGGACAAGGCGTGATTTGAAGTTATAGGGACTCTTGCGTGAGTTTTTCGATTTCTGCCCATTATAAAGAAAAAAGTTGTTACGGGACCTAATGTTGGTTAAAAAGTACTTGTGGTTAGCCTTCTTCCAGAAGTTAGTATGATTATTGACCTTGACTGAAAGTAGTCAGAGTATGAATTTTTGCTGGCTAAGCTGCGTTTCTTCTTTTGAAGGTAGATGGTCTTTTTGATGTATTCAGTGTTGGCCTTTCAAAACTTTAAAAAGTTGTGTGTTTATCAGAAGGATCAAAGAAGATAGGAGATTTAATTGTCTTCAAAAACTGTGTATCAAGAGGAAGCACCATGTTTTGGTTGCTAGTGGAGCTAAGGGACACTATAAAATCCTTTGTCTGTAATGCTGCCGTTGACAGCATCACTCATCATGAGTTTATTTTAATTAAAGAACTCGGAGGTCGCACCAGTGTCACTACTGTGAAGTCAGGAAGCGGTTGTGACCCTGGTGATGGTAGCCTGTGTCTGCAGGAGAAGGGCAGCGCATGCTTCCCGTCCAGTCCCGACGGATGTCACCAAGAGGGACCGTCCTCAGGTACTGAGGGATCCAGATGGAGCTGGGGAGGTCTAGAAAGCTGATATCCATCTGTCTCTCAAGACTGTTTGTAAACTAATTAATGCAGCAAGTCATATTCGGATTTTGTTTCAACCGGTCAGGTCCTGGGTACCTTTCAAGTCCTCCACTTCCTTTGGGGGGAGGTCTAAACACTGTTTCATTGCCTATCCCGCAGATGGCTCTAGAGCGATTTTTTTTCATGCAGGATCCCATTTTTTTCCATGCATATTGAGTCCTTTGCTTTTATGCTGAGACCGATTACAAAAGTCAGTTGCAGAGGTGGTCTGGATGCCTACAGCAAGCTCAGATGAGACCCCTATGTTGTGTCACTCAAGCCAATAGACAGCTTCGTCATTCAGGCACTTAATTATGAACTGAATGTTCACTTGACCTCTTATATTCTCATTTCACTAATGAACCAAAAATCAGGAAGAGTGACTGACTGCAGAGCTGCTGCAGTTTGGGCTCTTTGAGCCAAAGTTTCCACTCATTTCATTTATCACACTAATGATCGGTTTTGGAGCCTAAACACAGGAGCTGCATGGAAAAACACAGCTTAATGTGCTAACATGATGTCCACATGACAAAAAGATTGGCATGGGCTGCCCACTTCATTTTGGCTTGCTGGTCCTGCTACGTGTGTGTGTTCTTGCACACTGCATCCTTACAGAAGGATGGGGCTGTCAGGGACGTTGAAGTAGCATTTAATAACTGTGGTTTTGCAGAGAGGGTCCAAGCTTGAGTTCTGGTACTGAGATAATTTTGATGCCCATAGGCTTTCTTTCCCACTGCTTTGCATTTGTCTTGACTAAAATTGAAATAGATTCTTAATACATGCTAGCAGGGATTTATTTCTATTTTTTAGTATTTGAGTGTTTCATGGTTTTGATGTATTTCTCTAGATGACACCCTTATGTTAGGGCTGGGGATCAAAGGCACATGAAAACTAGAGGATTTATTTCAAAGTTATCCAGACAGCCTAATGATGTATTTCTCTCTGTGTGAACATGGAAAGTTTTGGTGGAGCAGGTCTTGAACCTTGGTATTCTCTGTTCAAGGTGACCATTGTAACTACCTGACCAAATTCCTCTCCTCACACCTTCTTTTTCTCTCCTTCGCCATCCGACAGCAAAAGCTAACAGTGTCATCTAACAATTCACATGAACTGTAATACAGATATGCTGCCTTCTCTATCATAAACTTTTACAACTTGGTAACTTACATGAAGGTACAAACGCCTCTTTCCTCCTAGCATGTGGTGTTCCCATGTTTGGTGGCTGGTGGTTTCCTTCTGCGTTTGCTTGTGCTTGTTGGTGTTCTCTCCAGTGCACACCAGTTGGTGTGAAGGTTAACCGAATGCAATCAGATTTCATTTTGGCTTGGCTTAGGGTTTTTTTAATGCAAGAAGAACAAAATGCTTGTGGAATGGAATCAACCTGCTTTCTTCTACTTCTCCCTATTTGTGAAGGTGTATTTTTTGAAGTCTCATATTGATCATCTTTATGAGTTACTATTCATCATCTTCAGGTAAAACCTTTTTTTCTCCAAGTGCTTTGGTATTACCTCAGTCAAGATCCAAATCAGCTGTGCTCCCTCTGCCTCTTCTTACTGTGTTTGCAGTTCACTGAGTTTGTTCCAGGAGTTTTGTTTGCTTTGGTTTGAGTATGTGTTGCTAGAAAGGAGGTAAAGCAGAGCTGGAGAAAGAAGAAAACTTGCTACTGGAAGCTGGAAGAGGGTAATTCACAACGAACATCTCCAGGAACTGTAATTTGTTTTCTTTGAGGAATGTATGCTAATAAAAGCTTCCAGTTTGCATGCATAAATGAATCAGATTAAATTTTATCCCAGCCTGAACTTGCTGTCAAAGCATGCTCTTCAGTTCAGTGCTCAGAATCATCTAGATGTTATTTTAACGGAGAGCAGTGCTATATCCACTGTCCTGAAACCCTGTCTCCTTTGTGCATGGGTCTGAAAGAGCTCGGTGGGGTAGAGCAGAAGACCAAGGGAGAGGTTGCTTAGGGCACGGATCAGACATGTTTATCTTGAATGAATGTAGATATCTACCTAAAGCTGTCTGTCTGCCCTGGATGATTATAAGGATATGTTCTGCAAGAGAACGAAGTCGGAGAGTTAACAGAAACAAAATCAGAAACAGGAGAGCAATCAGATTCTGTTTTTTCCTTACTGCAAAGGTCATAGAGGGATGAGGCAATTAATTGCCTCCCCTTGAATTGTGGTTTATAATGGAGGCTCTGCGATACCTTAGAGCGTAAACTGCCTTGACTTAAAGCCAGCTGAAGCCGGTGTCTCGCGGAGTTACAGCTTGATAAATAAGCCATTCTGACCTGCTCCTGGAAGACTCCTTTTCTTCTTTGTTTTCTTTTCCCAGTTTCTCAAGCTCTTTGGTTTGTCTGGTGATCTCCATCTAGGCTTGCCTTCATGGCATGAGCAGAGGAAAGCATTGCTATTTAGTCTCATGATTCTTAGAGATGAGTTATTAATACATAAAGGAATAAATAGATGACAGGTGCTTTGCTGAGCCCTTTCCCCCCTGTTTCTCAGTCTTCCTCCCACTAGAGCATGAGAAGTGCTGAGACCTGGTAACTGCTGAAACAGCCTCGAGTCTTCCCTGGGCAGGACCTCCCCACTGCACACGGGCGCCGACTTGCAATCAGCATGTGCGTAGGAGCTGATCCATTGCTTAAGGCTTCTTTGGGAACCCCAAAGAACAATAATATCCTGTTGACTAGGATTTTACTATTTATATCCATCAGCTGAGCAGCCGCCGTCTCTGCCTGCTCCCTAGTTACCAGCCTGTAAATCTCTCTTTGGACCACATTGTCTGCTGCATGGTTGACGATACGATTTTTAATTTCAAGACAAATTTGCTTGAGATACTTAGAAGGGCAAATGCGTTGATGAAGAAAAGCATCAGCTTTTCTCGCTTTGTTAACCTGTTAGCTTTTTGGACATCAGGCAGAGAGGCAGGCAGGAAGCTAACCTACAAGCAAGGAGTATCATTAGAAAACAGTACAAACCTATAGCAATGCAAAAAGGAAAACAGTTAGATCCCTTATAGGTATGTTTGTGGAGAAGTGCTGACATACACCTGTCAGACTAAAGACTGAATCCTGCCACCCACATACTCTCCCAGCAGTTTATTCTTTTCTCTCCCTCCCCCCCCATTTTTTTCTGCAGCAGATTTTCAATCTACTTGAGTAGAAAAGGTGTCATCTTCTTCAAGAAGAACCCTTCCCTGGCTTTGAAACATAGGGAAAAACATGTCAAATTTAGCCTGGTATTTTCTAGGCTGCTTTTTTAAAGGTGAGCCTTTTAAGAGAGGCTGTACAATTTACTTGGAAGAGAAAAAATACAGTCAAACCTGTGGGAGTCTGCTAGGGTGAAGTGAAAAGAAAGCAATTATTTCACTGTGAGCTTTTATGAAGATTTTTGAGGCTCCTATCAGAAACAAAAGTGTGTTAATAATGGGACTTATTTATAAAGTCCAATTGCTTTGTCTCCGATATGGATAAACCCCATCATGGGGGGAGGGGCTTAAACCTGATCTGAATCAGAAGAAGCCACTGCTCCTAGTTGGAGCTATTTTTAACTGTATGAACATGGGTCACGTAGTTCCCTAGTTTTGCTTTGGTGCCATCCTGCATGACCAGAGACCTGTTCTTTTCGGAAGACCTTGCTAGTATATCCACCAGGGAAGCACCTTATAGCTCTTGGCTTCCTGGTTCCTTCTTCTCCACACTTTGGGAATTTGATGGTTCTGCCCAGCTCCCCTCTCCTGTGCGATATATCACTCCCCAGCTCTGCCTTTTGAGGTTTTCTAGTGCATATACGTTCTCCTTGTTAAAGCACTGCAAGCAAAATACAGGGCATGTTCAGCAGTTAAAAATGAACTGGGAGTACTCGGAGAAACCAGTATATTCTCTGAAACCATTTTTTAATTATAGTGAAAGCTTTGTGCTTATAGAAAGTTTGGAGTATTTTTGATACCATCTGGGTACCTAAGCTTGGACAACAAATCACTTCTGACATAATAATACAGTGTTCTTCTAACCCGTGTCTCATTAATGTGGAAGCACATGGATTTTCCTGCAAAATGTTGATTCGCCATCTGTGCTAGTATTCTTTGTACGAAGTGAAAGACTGCCCTTTGTGTTGCGATTGCAATGGACCCATTCTGCTTTTACTGACTTCTCTCTCTTGGACCAAATGGGTAGGTCACAAAACAAAATAAAACTACACCAAACAGTACTTACTGCTAATGCTTATTTACCTTACTTCCAGTGTGGGAGCTATCAAAATTTATTAACAGTGGAACTCACAACATTAAGTGACATTTTTCTGTTGTTCTCTTTCCCATGCTTTGCCTTTAATTTGCTTATTTGGGCTGTAAAGCCCTGGACTTGGGGAAACTGTGAATTCCTTGTATGCCCCTTGTAGATGTTAAAAGCTAGATCGCGGAGTGTGTAAAGGACAGTAACATTGCTAGAGTTAAGATGGTATGAGTAGATTAAAAATGGTACAGGTGAGAGTTGCCCATTGAATGGGTTGCAGCTTGGTTTGAGTTGCAGCTCAATTATAAAGTAGCTTAGAGGTTATTTACCTTCAGAACCAGGCACTGGCATTTTGAGTCTGGTCTAAGTCTGGGGATCCTCAGCTTCATTGTACTTCTCCACTGACTTTTGAATTGCTCTTTAAATTCTGCCTTCATTGTGGGGCCTTTTATATTTACAGATTAATAGTTAGGATTCTTATATAGAAGGTGTTGCAAAGCAGTCTGTGTCTTTACCATCATGTGATTTGAAGTATCACAAAAAAGATGTTTTACTTGCTCTGAAACTTTATTCCACTATCATATAATTGGTAGCCTTATTCATACTCAAAAGCCAGTACTGATGGTTTCCAGATGACACCCATCAAACCCAGGGATCTTTAACCATCTTATTTTTTCTTCCTCTCTCTTGTGTCCTTCTGCTTTTTCATATTCTTGTCCCTGAGAAATAGATGGAGCATCTTTAAGTAAGTAAATAATTAAATTAGCAGTAAAAATTTCATCTGCTTCAGTAAATTAATCAACGTAGTATGACTTAGCACAGTACAATTAAGGGACTGATTCTGTTTTCATGCACTTTCAGTATTTTCACTTCTGCAACTTCGTGGAGATAAGCTGCTTTATGAAAGATATTGATCTGCATTTTATTAATGAATTTTTAAGGTAATTTTGACACATCAGTAAATAATACCAAAGGGGAAGGAAAGGGCTTACAAAGAGATTCTTTCTGGTGTGTTGTGACGAGGGATGCAGAGTAGCAGTCGCGGGGTTAGACTTCTCTAAGGACGCTGCGGGGAAAGATGGTTACAGGAGGAGAGCAAGGAGACGATGCTCCGGCGGGGCTGGAGCCGGGCAAGCTGGCGGAGCGGGAAGGTGGCTGATCCCTGTGCTTCAGAGGCAAGTCCGTCTCTCTTCAGACACAGGGAATGACTCTGACTGGATTCAGTAACAAATTGGAAACAGCAATAGCGAAGTCTTTCTTAGCTCCCTGAGGCTAACTTGTGGTGGGGTCTAACAAAGTAGAAGCAGCAGTGGCTGGCAGCAGTTGGCAGGATATTATCAGAGAATTGGCTGGAATAGCGTCTTCTGAAACGAGAGAATGTGAATAGGAGAGATTTGAACACGTAGGTAGATAAAAGCCTATGATTTTGCCTGCTGGGATGAGAAAATCCAAGGGTGTTCACTGGGGACATGGAGGAGGAGGTGGTTATGGCACAGGAAGCTGAAAGATATTTTGGTGCTTTGTTCATGACTTAGATCCACCAAATTCTGCACATGCGCAAGCCTCTGTAGCTGTAAGCTGTTACGCTTGCCTTCCTCCTCCCTACTTGTCATATTAATATCTTTGCCTGCAACTGGGATCTGATCTTGCACCCACTGAATTTTTTGCCATTGAGCTCGGTGGGGCTAAATCTGGCTGCGGCAGCGGAGGAGCCGCTCACCTCTGCCGGTCTCACGTGCGCAGGGTTGTGTGCTAAGGCTCTGCGCGCACAGTGAGAGTCCTCCAAGGAATGAGGTATGGCTGCAGGCAGTTTATATAAATACACCTGCAGTCCAAAAACCGGAATATTCGGAAATACGTACCAGAATTAGATCCAGATCCTCGGATCAGCCTGATATCCCGTGATCTTGTCCTTGGTTGGCGTGTTGTCAGATGGGCCAGCAGCACATCTGTGCAAGGGGGTGATGTGGAAGCCCCTAGGTGGATGTTACAACAGCTTTATGGGTGTATTTGCCTAGGTGTAGGAGTCATTATTATGGCTTCTGGCCTACTTCTCAGCAAAGCAATTAGCAAGTCCGAAAGGTCTTGCCTCAAGGCTCTCACAAGCCATGAATTATGCATTTAATTCTGTATCCTGCCTTCCATTTCTCTAACACACTCTTTCAGAAGATTGTGTAATGCCTTATTTTCCCCTCACATAACAATTCGACAGCCTGGTGCCCAGAGCAGGGGAACAAGAAAGCCTTTTCGTCATCTCTTCACAACATACTTTTTTTTTTTTTTTCAGGTGCTGTTTGTGAAAGAAAATGCTTGTTGCCAGACAATAATAATCTTTAGGCTGTTCGGTACTTTCCCTGATGAGAGTCCTGAGAGCGATAGCAATCTGCTGGGCATTCAGCAGTAACAGCTGCTGCCTGCCTGATACCATTAAAACACAGATTTAGCATTTATTTACAGTACCATGGAGCAATGAACCTGGCCACTGCCACTCTGATGTGGTGTAGCTAAGAAATAACGTAGAGTGCGTCTACATGAGTACACTCAAAAGTTAATCCACATTAACTTTCCTGAAATTCGATTAACTAAACCACTCTGGATGCTGGCGTGATGGTTCCTCTGCAGAACGAAGGTGGCTCTACCTCAGCTGGTCATAGCTAAATGTAAGCTGAATTAAGGATCCTTTTTCCCTCTGCTCGTGTTTTACTTGAGACAAGCTGTTAGCGGCGCGGGGCTGTTGCTGCCTGTTTGAAGTCGACCAAAGTCCTGGCAGCGGCGGTGGATGCAGAGCAAGAAGTGAGGGTGGCAGAGGAGAGGATCCTGACCTCTGAGTTTGGACTGTCCGGCCAAGCGTGTGCTTTGTGCCAGGATCAATACCTGCGGAGCGGCGCTCAGTCACAGCCGCCGGCGCCGGAGGCTGTGCCGGGAGAGGCAGGCAGGGGAGCGGTTTAGCTGGAAAGGCTGAACGCGGAGCCCTGTCCTGCCGGAGCGGTGGGGCTGAGGCTAATTTGTGTGTAATTCTGGTCTTTGCTTTTGTTGTCGCCTTGAGGCAGTGAGGAGGAGTTGTGTGGCTACTCTAAACAAAAACAGGCTAGGAAAGAAATTTGTGAGTGTTTCCCTGCGTTTCTGTCTCAACAAGAAGCTCACTGGAGATGCCCGAGCTCTTCTTAACAACAAGGATGCTGAAAAAGGGCCCCATGTCTGGGGGGGTGGTGGTTACGTTGACCGCGCAGCTGACAAGGCAGGGTTATATACCTTAATGTGCTTGGTTCCTGGAAGCAGTTTATTAGTCCTCTCCAGACTTCGTGATGCTCCAGGGAAAATTCTGCTTCCCTAAACTCTCCTGGGTATCCCTACACTGCCCCACGGCTATGCGTTACCTGTTCATCTGCTGATCCATGGGATACAATTATTCCTCCAGCCTCACAGAAAATGGTCTCCTAATTCAGTGCCGTGGCAGTGAATGTGGAATGAAAAATGGCTTTCAGCCACTTCAGGAGCTTGCTGCTGCCGCCTCTCAGGGGTCCCCGAGGAATCCTGCACGCCTGCGAGGGAGCCAGCTCGTCTCTCAGATCAGTTCTTTGGGATACAGACCCACTCACACTAGCGATGGTAATTCTGGGCAGTGTCAGCTGGGAGGCAATTTGGTCCCAAGGCCCATCCATCGTTTTGCTGCTGGGGTTTCTCCGTGGATGCCGGGATTGCAGCATGTGGGCGTGGAGGAACTTGCAGGTCCAATGCCCACACTGGCAAAATTCTACAAGCTTTGTTTCCAGTATCGGTGTTCCTGTGCTTTCTTTGCCCTAGTGCACTGAAAATCCTATTTAGTTACAAAAGTCAATTATAAACTGAGGCTGGAAGGCTCCTACTTCCAGCAAATGTAAAATTTCATTGTTAGGATGAGAAATACTTGGGTAGTGAAGTTACTGCCATGAAATAAGCAAGGAAGGGTTTGTAGGGAGAGGTAATGTCTTTTATTAGGCTGGCTGATAAATTGCTTTGTTGTTTTTCCAGCTCCTGTTTGTTGGCCTAATAAAAGCTACTACCTCACCTCAGACTTTTTTTTGTGGCATGCTTATCTGAGTAATAGAAATCAGTGAAGTTAGCATAGTGCAAGTGGTCATGTTTTCAGACTGCAAACTACGAAACAAACAAATTCAAGGTTAATTTCTATAAATCCAGATTATTTATTGCCTTGCTTATATTGCTTTTGTTCTCTAATTTGAGGCCATTGAGAAAAAGATATGTTCTTTCATTTTTACAGAGTAATCTCTTGAAAATACATCATTGCTTCAATAGTATGACTACAAATAAATAAGATTACAGCAGTGACTGACTGAGAATGACAAGTAACCAAAAAGCACAGCCAGGGCCTAGCCTGACTGCAGTTGCAAAATGTGAAATTTCGGCCTTGATAGGTAGCAAATGGACGGATTAAACTCAAATGGTAGGCACGAGAACATTGTTTAGCTATGCTGCCATAACGTGAATTTTCCGGGGTCTGCCTGGTCCCTCAACAAAGTCACCCAGCACTGTTTCATGATAAAAAAGCAATGCATAAAATGCGCCTATCCAGTCTGCAGTCTCGTTGGTAATTCCAGCCTGTATAATGTATCAAAACAAGAAGTTTCATTGCTTGAAATGTAAATATTACACATCATACATACATTTTCCCTAGCTTATTTGACTGTGTAGGGCGAGGCCTGTTTGAAGTTCATCCTACCTTAGTTTATTTATGCATGGAAAGTACTTGAGGAGTACTCCAGGGAGGGGGCACGAGCAAAGGCTGGGAGATGCCTGAGTGTTTCCCAAGCCCTTGCCAGCTGTCAACGTAGTTCCAGGATCAGACGTTCCCAGGAGCAGCATTAGCATTGAGTTCACCTTTTCTGGTTTTGCGATGGCTAGCAGAGCAAAGTGGAAACGTACTTAAATTTACTAAAGCAAGATTCGATTTACTAATGAAAGACCCACATTTGGGAGAGCTTCGGTGTAAACGGTAGGGAGGTTGTTAGGACTGCTCGCTTCGAAACTATTTTGGCAAATGTTTCCTTGACGAAAACACAGTCTACTCCTATCTGCAGTCACCGTAACTGCTGGTATTACATGCCTGGAAGGTCCCTCATGTTGACTTAGCCCTCATTAAAGCTGTGCATTTCTTATAGCTGTGACTCTTAATGACAAACATCTTGAGCTGTGGCACTTTGCAGTGGCTCGATGCGATTCCTGAACCTAGCTGCCCTGTCTCATAAACCCCCCAGGACTCTCTTTGCAATTTTGGCTTAATGGGTGGCTGTCCTCGTTTCAGCTGGGATAGAGTTCATTTTCTTCTTAGTAGGTGGTACAGTGTGTTTTGGATTTAGGGTGAGAATAATGTTGATAACACACTGATGTTTTAGTTGTTGCTAAGTAGCGCTTATCCTAAGTTAAGAACTGTTCAGTTTTCCCATGCTCTGCCAGCAAGCAGGTGCACAAGAAGCTGGGAGGGAGCATAGCCAGGGCAGCCGACCTGAACCAGCCAAAGGGATATTCCATACCGTAGAATGTCATGCCCAGTATAGAAACTGAGCGTAGCTGGCCAGAAGGGGTGGATTGCTGCTTGGGCATCAGTCAGTGGGTGGTGAGCAATTGTGTTGTGCATTACTTGTCTTTTCTTGGGTTTTATTTTTTTAAATTATTTTTATTTTATTATATTCCTTTTCATTACTATTACTATTATATTTTATTATTATTATTGTTACTATTATATTTTATTTTACTTATTAAATTGTTCTTATCTCAGCCCATGAGTTTTACTTTTTTTCTTTCAGTTCTCTCCCCCATCCCACTGGGTGGGGGGAAGTGTGTGAGTGGCTGCGTGGTGCCTAGTTGCTGGCTGGGGTTAAACCACGACAGTGGCATTTCTCTCTCTTAAGTCCTAGCTGTCTGGAAGTTGGACCTCCTCAGCTAGTAGTGTAGGCTTCCTCTGGAGCCATGATTTTTCCCTGTTTTTGATGGTTGTTTGCAGGATGTGAGAATGTGAAATGCTAAATACTGGGCTGGGAAAGGACTCTTATTTGCTGTGAGAGAATTAGTCTCAATTTCAGCCTCTGCTGTAACTCCGCAGACACGGAAAGAAGTTTGGGGCCAGCAATGTAAACACTGCAAACTGCAGCGTGAGCCCTGCTGCTACGGGGGTGGCAGGAGCGGCAGGGGGGAGGCAGAGGTTGCCCCCATTTCCTTTTGACAGAGCCAGCAAACACTAATCCTTCTCTGCCAAAGGCAAGTTGCCCCGCTCGCTCGCAGGGAGCCTTCGGTCACGTCGGCCCGTGTTTATGTGCCACACGTGGTACGAGAGCAAAAAAAGGAGCAGAGTGTTCTCAGCTGAGCCCCCCCAACCCCATCCTACATAAACGCTGCCTTGTTTAGGCAGCTTGGCTAGTCATTTTGATTTTGTTTTGCTGGCGTAAAGGCCTTTCCTTTTTCTCCCGTGGTGTTTACAGAAGAGTGTGATCCACCTATTGATCGCATGTGGTCCTTGCACGCCGCGTCTGCCTTAGAACCCTCCAGGTCTGCACATCTGCACCGCCCTGGGTGAAGACTGTAACGCTACCACCCAGAGTCAGTTCCCCCCTGCCACTGCCTATTCTGAATTCAGCCCGATCTGCTTACCCACATTCCTTGTTTTCTTTCCTAATTGCAGATTGAATATCAAGTGCTGACACACAGGTAGAACTGTGTTTGTTAGAACTGAGTCAGTCAGGGTAATGCTGAATTAACGGGACAGCTAAGTGAAAAAAACCCTGGGTATGGTTGGGATGTTCATCGCGGGTGCTCTGACTTACTTGGCAGAGATCCATCATGTTTCATGTAGGCCCAAAGAGCACTTTGCTGTGCTGAACAAACAACTCTACCAAATCTGAATATCTGTTAATCTAACAAAAAACTTGTCAGGTGATTTCACTTTTTGGTCTTTTTTCCATGTTGTTACTTTGTTCCCTTGGCCTCTTCTTCCCCATCCCACCAGCCTGAAATCATAAAATATCATTAAATATTTTCTAACAAAACTGGAGCTCTGACAGTTGCAAACCTGTCCTTGCAGAGCTCATTGCTTTTCATAGAAAAGCATGCAAGTGTAGAGCAGAAGGCAATTCAAGTCCTTCCTCCCCGAAAAAAATCCTTCCCAGGTCAAAGAGAATTTTCTGTGCAGAACTTAATACTCAAAATGTAACTTTGTTCTAGTGATGTTAACTGTTTTTAAACAACCATTGAAGTGGTATTGCAAAAAAACCCAGTGGAAGGCCTCCACAACACGCACTCACGTAGGTGCTAACTCTTTTCAAGAGCCGCGTGGCTACGGTCTCCCTGTCACTTCTACCTTAGCATGGTGTGCTGCCTTCTACATGTCTGAACTATGTTGAGCTTGTCTGGAAGGAGACTGGAAGTGCTTCAGGGTAGTAGCTTTGTGTGTGTGTATGCAGTCTGGATCAAACTGTCTTTGATTTTAAGCTCTGCTAATAATTAACCCTCAGTTTGTAATAACTATCCAGCACAATGATAACCACACCGCTGGCTCTTGTCCACAAGGTTATTAGGTACGTACTACACGGCATATCCTTTCCACTCCGTGTCTGAGAGCTGATTACTGTGAATGTGAATGGATGTGAAATCATCTAAATTAGGGACACTTCCCAGTATCTTTTTCCAAATTCTATTACTTTATCGGCAGATGTCAGTTCATCTGTATTTTGACCTGTTACGTCAGGCTTGGAGAGCTTGCTTCTAGCAGAGACTGCATTAAAGCTCTTGAGCCCACATTGTGGGCTATGCTCTCATGTTTGCATTAGTGATGGTGCTTTTTCATGTTAAACTGGTTTGACCGTAAACTGTGCGAGATTAAGTCCACATCTGTTTTATCTAGATCGTTTTTTTCCTACTTCCATGTTATGTGTAGGTGGGTAAGCAAAGCACTAGTGGGGTCTCTGTGTTGCTTACCAGTCTTTCTCTCCGATTCCTCGAGGCGTGGAAGATGCAAACAGGCAGCAAGCGTGTTTAGTGCTGCCGATCGCCGATGCTTTGGCAGCTCACGTAGAAAACGTTACTAAGAGGTGCAGAGATTAATGTAATTTTTGCTTAAAATACCAGCTGCTTTAAATACCAGCTGCTCTTTCTTGTCGGAGGCTTCTTTCCTTTGCCCTAGTGCGTTCCTTCAACGGATTGTCATCAGAGCCGAGATCCTGGCACGGGCGGTTCGGCTGCAGAGCTGCATGATCGACTCGTTCTGGCGGCTGAAACTCAGCGAGGAGAAACTTTTCGCTGCAAACCAAAGGGAGCTCGCGCAGCCGGGGACGGAGCGCAGAAAACTCGGTCTTTCCCCCATGCCTGCTGCCTGACCCGGCACGGTGACCCCGCGTCTCGCTCCGCAGACGGGCTCTCCTCAGTCTCCCAAGTAGCCGATTTACGGCCTCTCCTTAAGTGCATGTGTGAAGGAGGGGGAAAACTGAGCTGTAGTTAATCTCATGTTTCTAAGCAACCAGGTAATTCTCTGCGGCCGATCCCTCATGGGGAATTCCTGTGTTCCCGCACCCCTGCTCAGCTGCGGCGGAGGACACCTTCCTCTCTGCCTTCTCCAGCTCCCCGGACATGGGGACCTGGAGTCCGAGGATGGTGGCAGCTTTTCAGCATTTCCCCAAATGTCGTGGGGGAGGGCGAGGGAGCACAAAAAGGGAGCTTTGTTAATGGTCTGTAACAGGTAAGGGGTGTTCACTGCAAAATCAGTAGAATAGAGGGGGTGTGAAAGGTTTAAATGTTTTACCCAGGGCTAAACTGAAAATCACAGTCACAAGTGGGGGCTTCCTCTGCTCCAAAAAGCATCAAAATGTCTGAATAATGTATTGCAAATCCTGTTTACAGAGAGCCCTCTGTTTGCTGTGAAGTTTGCGTGATTAAAATGACTGAATTCTGGTTTGAGTCTGAGCCCCTCTGAGTGACTATAAGGGACTAGCCTTTTATTAATAAAAGATTCCTGAACTTGGGACTGTAGAAATAGGGGTTAGAGGAAGTGGAGATCAAATGAGATCTCTGAGCTTCTCCACTGTCTGAAGAATGTGGATGCCTTATTGAGGCTCCAGAATGATAATTATTAGACCTTTTTTTAAGGAAACCACGTGAACCATACACAAGCAGTTATACTGCAGGGACCTAAATCTGCTCAGCTCCACTAGTGAAGGTGATGAGCAGTGAACCCAGAGGTGTGCCGGAATGGTGTGGGAAACTGGGCAATTAACCCTAGTCCCAGCTCCGGCCCTGGCGGGGAACCTCAGTGCCTGCTCAGTGAAGCGGGGCTGGAGAACTTGAGAAATGCTCGTATGGGTCCAGGGACAGGTTTCTCTCTTGCCGAAGGCTGCCCATTTGAGCAAATATAAGTGCTGGTTAGACTGGGGGAAAAAAACCAAGGAATATGATAGTCGTCAACAGGAGGGAATACAGTTAAGAGAAATGGGCATGCCTCGGTCCTGAGGACAGATGCCTCACTGCCTTGGGGTTTGGGCTTTTTGACTCGCCTGGTGTTTGATAATCTGAAGCTCAACTGGGGACTAGTCCCTGTTGTCCTTTGTCCTGTGTGTCCATGTGGTGCGGGCCACTGTTGCGGATGAGATTCTGGGTCAGATGGACATTTAGGTCTGATCCAGCCTTATCACTGTCCAGGAAAATGCATACTAAACCACTCTGCATTAGGGTTTTGCAGCTTGGTTAACCAGATGCTGGGAGCATATTTCTTCAGAGTAAGTCTAAAAGCCTGATGCATTTAAGCCTGTAACAGGCACGCGCTTTTACAGGGTGGAGTACTGGAGTAGGTAAACTTCTGACAATATCGCTTCAAAGTGCATTGTCTTCCGAGTTGTAACTTGTGGGAAGGGTACCCCTGAGATGGGCTTGCCTTTGGCTGACGTGCCGACCAGGCACGGCACCTGGTCCTCTGTACCTCCTCACCAGGAGAGCCACAGAGCCACGCTTCTGTAACGGCCAGGTAGCTTCTTCCCCCACGTCCCCCTGGCACGTCCCCGGGTTGCCTACATGTGACGCGGCTGGGGGTTCCCCTCGACAGAGCCCACCGACTGGCGGCCCTGCCCATCGCGCAGCCAGGGCCGCCCGGCGCTCCATGGTTCTTGTTTCGAGGCAGGAAATGTTGTCAGGGCAGATTACGTGAAATGGCCAGGAAATCTTCCAGCGAACTCGCTTTCATCTGGGGTCTGGATACGCTTATCTCTCCTCACGTGGCCAGAGAAGGGCACGTATCGCAGAGCGGCGTGGTTCGCAGCCCTCCGCTCTGAGTTCAGGCGCGCCGCTCGCGGCAGCGCGGCGGGTCCCGTGCCGCCCCGCGGGCTGCGGGTAGATACCGAGCAGCAGCGTCTGGGTGATACCGGCCGCACGTGCTGAGTGGTAGGAAGCGCAGTGAGTTTCTTCCTCTCTTGAGCCTTTGTTGAGGATCTGACCGTGGGCAGAGGGGAAGATTAATGGGCAGGAAGTGCCTGAGAAGACAGAGAGATTAAAGCTGTTGTAATTTTGGTTTGGGAACACGGCAGAAGTATTCTAGCTGACACCACCAGAGGTTGTGCGTTTGAGGTAGCTGTTTTCTGTCAGGCGTGTCTCCTCTCAGCACCAACATGGGCTTTCATCTGTCCTTGAATTAGTGTTAATTACAAGCTACTAATTTTTTTTTTTTTACACAGTGAAATGCAGCTGAAAGCAATTACCCCTAATTGGTAATTTGTGTACGTACACCCAAAATGGTAATCTCTTCATCTGAACACCCAGTTCTCACTGGAGTCAGTCAATGTGTTTTTGCTACCAGTTTTTTACTTCAATTTTGGATCACATGATAGTTACTCTTTTTAGTGGCTTCACTGAAAGCTACAAAATATCTTCCTGCAAGTGCTGTGATCTTGAAAGCCTGATCTTGTTAACTGTTAATGAGACCTCAGCAAAGAGAAGATGTTCTTTGGGTTTGGAAATAAAGCTGAAATGGCGGTTGTTCGACATTGGGAATTACTCAACTTAATTCTTGCAAGTTATGCCTAAAATGCACCTGAATTTCTGTTGGATCTCGATTTCGTCTGTGAACGGCATCATCCTTTTTCAGTGAGCTGAAGGCCACACAGACTGCTGTTCTTGTGCTGATAAACGCTGACCTCTGCAATCCTAGGTCTCAGATTGTTTTGGACTTGTAAGAATTTAATTCAGAGGTATCATGGCTCCTATCTGCATATTTTCATCCTTGCCGGTGTAGGGAAGATTCAAAGCTGCCAAATTCTGCCAGTGGGATATGGTCTTTGTGATACTGCAGACACAGTCTGGTGGAGCAGATTGTTAGGTGGGTTGAAAACTGAGGGGACCACCTTTGGCTGGACTCCAGGAGATCAAAGGGCTGACATCCAGCTGGCACCAAGTAGTGAGCAGGGTACTCGGGACTCGAGGCTGGGCTCCACCTTGCTTGACATTTTCAGAAGGCACAGCGTGCCTTCCCCCTATGTGCTGATGGCACTAAATTAGGGGGAGCAACTGACATAGCAAATGAGAGAACCTAAATCCAGAGGGATAAACCTGGGGACTAGGCCAACATGAAGCTTGTGGAGTTCAGCGAGAAAAAGCAAAACAGTCTGCACCTTGGCCAGAACAATCCCTTACGTTGGGAGAGGCTGGGAAGTGACTGTATGACTTGTAGCCCAGTTGATATGGATGTGGGTATTACCGTGGATGCCAAAAGATGCCAGTAGATATGAAAGTTGCAAACAACCCAAGAGTGCACCCTGATTGCAAATAAGGCAAACCCTCTACTAGACTACATTGACAAGGTCACTGACACCAGATTGTAGGAAGTTATAATGCCCCTCTACTTGGTTACTGGGGAGCCCACAGTTGGAATGCTGTTTCCAGTTTTCCCCCCACCCCAGGTCGAGAGGGATATGAAGAGGGTCCAGTGGGAGACTACAAAGATGTTAAGATGACTAGAGCACATCCTAGGAAAACATATTGTGGGATACAGGCTTCCAGAGGTCCCTTCCATCCAGCATGCCTGTGACTGCATGAGGAGTGACCCGATGTGCACTTGTGTGTGGTCTGTGTTTTCACAATCTTCTTCCTGAATTCTGCCTGTTCACAGTTCCAAAGGAGACCTGAAAAAATACTAATGTGCTAAGGCAGCAAAAATGTTAGTGGGTAATTACCAATCGTTAAAACAATGGCTTTTCTTTGTCTATAATAGCCCAGCTTTTAAAAACAACTAAAGGAGGAAATAAAAGTGATTTTTTGCCACGTAACCTTAGTGAAGTTACAGAACCGCCTGCCTTGTTTAGAAGAAATGCAGTGTTGCAAGTGTTCAGGAATTTCTTTCCAGAGGCCAAGACCTGCACCTGAGCCCAATGCCCGCTCTGCACTCTGCCCTTCGGGCTGCTGCTCCTACGGCTGGTAAAGGCCAACTGCTATGTGCTTGCTCCTCGGAGAATATTGGTTGTGACCGACGCTGGAATGCTGCATCCTATGGTAGTGAGGACTCACTCGTAAGTGGAGGCGGATGGAGGCCTGTCCATGATCTGTCTTCACGTGTTTTAGTTCAGTTTAGTAAGCTGAGTATTCAAAGAGACGTTGTCTTCAAAAGCTGTTCTCTTTTTTTTTCACGTCCTTGCCTCAAATGACAGATCCACCTCTTAGCCTGAGGTATATCCATAGTACTTTCCCTCCCACTAATAAGGATAAGAGGACTTCTGACTGTGCCACTGGCACTTCAAAGCCGTCAGGCTGCTAAGGAGGAAAGTGCAGCTGCCAGCTGTCCTACAGACCTTGCACGTGTCTGTGGGCAGCAGAGCCAGCCTCCATCCCTGGGCTGTGACACTGAGGTTGCTGGAGCGCAGAAGCATTTGTTCCACCTCTCGTCCTGCCTAGGTAGGTGTGGATCATGCCGTGTATGCCCAGCCGATCTCAGCGAGCCCCGGCAGAGCTGGCAGCACCGAGCCCCCTTGGAGGGGCTGCCGGGGACGGCAGCTAGCAGCAGGCTGTGCAGCTTCAGTGAGAGCAGGGATTTTAGTAGGCTTCGCCTATGGAAAGTGATTTGGCAGGTATGGTCTATATTTAGCCAGCTTCTGACTGAGCAGCGTTAAGTCATTGGAACAAGAGAAGTTTATTGTTTTCATTTCCACTGATGTGGCATCTTGCAGCTAATGAAAGTCAAATCCCACAGCCTGAGCGCAGCTCTTGTTTAACCACGTGGCACATTTCATCCTGGAGCAGCTTGTAAAATTAAACTGAAAAAGAGGGAATCTTCACCTGCCTGTAACGTGCCACCAGCGTGGGGAAAACAGGACAGTTGTGCGAGTTGTGTGCAAGGCAGGGCCGTGCCTGGGCGATGAGCGCGTTACCCAGCTGAGAGCCAGAGTGACTCAGGAGCAGTGGGTGTGCGCTTTGCACGTCAGACCTCCGCTGCCAGCCTGCTCTGCATACGTCCGAGTGATGGATCTTTGACTCTTCTAAGCCTTTTCTTAAAAACAAAAGTCTTGATCTGTTCGATGTTGGTTTACCCCTAACTAAAGATTTAGTTCTTGTACAGAATACCTACTGCCTTTTAATTATTCATTACTTCAGATATGAAATAACAAATATAGAGGCTCCTTTTATGGGTAGCTGGATTTAAAAGGAAGCAGCCCCTTGTGATTCTGATATTTAATGCATGAGCAGGGACTGAACCCTGCGATCAGGCCCCCCGAGATGGTGCATCAGCTGCTGCCTTTGGGCAGCGTATTGCGTAGATGCCTGAGGGGCATTTTGTTCATTTTGTCCTGACCTGAAATGTTATAGCTGGAGTGACTAGGTATGTGTAACACTCCTCTAACCACAGCTATCTCAAAGCAGCATCAGAAATGGGTTATGCATTGTTCTGGTTTTCTAACTTGTCTGGTAAGGAGGGGAACTAACTCTGTAGGTCTGTGCCACTTTATCTGCTGTGGGACAGAAAGAACGAACAGGGAAGGGAAGAGGAACAGATAACAGTGTACCAAGATTACAGACAAGATCAAAGACTGAATGGGGAAATCGGCACCAGCGAAACAGGGGGATGGGAAAGATAAATGGAAAGAAGGCAAGGAGGAAGGTGGTTCTTGATCCTTACGTCTTCAGCCGCTTGTGCAAAACAAGTTCCTCCATTTACATCATTGGGAGTAGGACTGGCATGAGCAGCTAACAAAATGTGTAATTTAACTGTTTAAAATCAACAGTAAGTATACTTTGTTCTGTGGCTTATCACAGGATAGGTAGAGGTAAGGATTAGGGACAGAAGGGACAGAAAATATGAATGAACTCTGAAGGTGAGGACTTCTCTTGCAGTGCAGGCATGCTGTCTCGGAGCAGCCCTGCAAATACACAGGAGAGAATGGACAGCCACCCTATTAGCGTACATTACACTTATTTGGTTTGTATCACAGCTCTCTGTTACATTTTTAAATGCTTTTAAGAATCTCAAGAATCTTACGTTTTTGTCAGTTATTTTTTCACAGACACGCCATCAAAAGATTAGCTTTTATCCTGAGACCTTACAAAGTGCTTACGCAAGGTGGTGACACTGGGGCACAGAGAGGAATTCGTTTGCTTCTCTCGTGTTGGTGGTCTATCTCAGCAATCCTCTGCTCTAACTACTGGACTACAATTATTTCTGAAAATACAACCATTATATACAGCCATTGGATCACTGAATATGTGATTAGACATATCATAATTTTCCATCCTGTGTAAGGACTCATGCTTTGCTTATGAAGTGTCGCCAGTCTGGACAGCAGCAAAAATCTGCGTGATGTATGTGTGACTCAGGAGACTAAATAAAATGGCTCAAGGGGTATTAAGACATACTTTTGCATAGAGTTTAAATAGAAATAAGCCAATGCTGCTGCCAAGACAGGCAGAGCTATAACACACCCTTTTCCCTCTTGGCTCATACAGGCACAAGTGTTTGTGTGACTGTGCAGTGAATTGGATTGAGTGACCAAGTTAAAATAAACCGTTTTGTCCACCAGGTTAATTTTAGCTGGCATCAAATCCTGCATCTGGTTTCCCATAGAATCACAGAAGGATTTAGACTGCTCTTCCCCGTCTCCTACTTTGTGCAGGCCATTTGAGTTTGTGAACTGCTGGAGAACGTTAAGCAAATCTGTGCACAAGGGCTCTCTGCATGCCCTCATTGGGTATGTAAACTGTGAATCCGTGATAAAGGTAGGGAAAAACAGATGTGGCTCTATGCGTTGAGTTTAGTCATGTAGCACTAAAGGACGAAAAAGAAAGCAAGTCGTCATTCTGTTGGGTCTTTTCTTCCTGATGAGATACCTGCAGTTGCGAAATGAGATTATGTATTATGTGGCTGATGAAGCCTGTTGTAAGCAGTTATTTCTCCATTTCTGCATTTCTGCTTTTGATTGCTTCCCAGGATGAAGATTGTAATCCATCTACATTAACATTTCTAAGTCAGAGAGATAGTTGAACGTTTTAGTTACAGGAGCTGTTTCCAAGACCAAGTAATAATGAATGACATGTGATTGAGTTCCAAACTTACTCAAATATGATATTCATATTACAAGTAGTAGATAAAACTACTTTGCTTTTAAAGACTGTCTCTCACTACCTTCCATGAGAGTATCCCTTCCCTTGAGAATAAGCTCTGATCCAGGCTCTCCCCAGCCACTATATTTACAGGTATAAGGGCTTTAGTTTGCTTCCAGAACTTCATTGGCAAGGAATTGAGGGCAAAGTGGGACAGGCAGAATCTGCTCTCCTTGATCTGCATTCGGATACCCTCAGTGGGTATAAAAGGAAGTCTGAGGCTGTCCTGGGTTGGTTCGCAACTGGCTGTGCTAAAATACAAGATGAACCAAGAGCAGACTTGACATTAAATTTCCCCCACCTTCTGACTGATGCCAGGACATGGTGCACAGGCTAATGGGTGACAGCCTAACTTGTGAAGGAAGTGTTTCCTCATGCCCCAGCTCATTAAAACCAGGTGTTATTTTAATACTGCCTAGCCCATAGCTGTTAAAATTGAATATATGTTGTTACTGTATGATAAAGCAACACAGAGGTGATCCAGATCACACGTGGGCTCCATTCTGTGCTGAAGTTACCAGAACGTGCAATGAAGAGTTTGGCAGCTCCACACACTTACGTGCTGGCTGCAGGAGACCAGATAAGAACTGATGTCTTCTAAATCTTGGTGGTACAAAGTTAACTTGCAACTTGTTTTAAATAATAAAGCTGCTAGGTTAAGTTTATATTAGTTCAGCATTTTGTATGGTATGGGTTTTAAAAAAAATCTGGTTCTACAAGCCTTAGGATGGATTTACTGTACTGTTGAACTACAGTGTTGTTCTTTGCTGCTTATGCTATTAAGTTACTATGTTTATCTCTGAAGATAATGAAAATGAACTCAAAATTGACTTTGCTTTGCAAAGCTTTTAGGAGGAAAACTCTTGGCTAGGGAAACCGGCCTCAACCCAGCGTTAAGAGTATCTTTTTGAATGATTTTCTGGAAAAATTATAAAACCTACATTTGGGACCCAAATTACTGTGGGAAATAGAGAAATTGAATGCACATGGGAAGAAAAATCACACTGTCTCTAATTGCTTTTCTTGTCTTGTGTCTTGGAACATCACTAAATGTTAAAATAAATAAATGACATTTTTTCTAAGGGTAGGGGTGCCTTCTTCTGAAAGCAGTAAGCAAATGCTTCAGCTGTTTCAGAATGTAGCATAAAAACTAAGCTGGCAAAGGAATAAAAGATGATGGAAATAATCCTATTAAAAAAACATGTTCAGAAAACACTGGTACATTACTAAAGAAATATCCAGTGAGTCATTTCAACAGTTTGTTAAACAACAGGTATATTGTTTGGGCTCCTAATGTGTAGGTTACCTGAAATCTCCAAATAACGCTTCAGGCTGCAGAGGTGCACCAGGATATCTGTCCTTTCCCACGAGCACCACCAGTCTCCCTGTGGCACCTTCTTATCTCGTTCTTTTCCTGCTTCTGTGCCAGGAGAGGAGTCTAAGGTGTCTGTCTGCAAACATGGCTGCAGGGCTTATATCCTATTCACAATTTAAAGATATTTTGCAACTAGCTGGATTAGATTTGGGGTTCTGTAATAAAGAAATTCCTTCTGACAGGTAGAGAGAATAACCTAGTTAAAAATTCAGCAGATCTCTTCATCCCTTATGATTCAATAAAACTCAGTACACTTTACATTTTTGAAAAAAAAACCCAACCCAAAACCAAAACCTGAAACATAGTATAACTTTAACCAAAACTTACAGAAACTTCATGTTTCAGTAAATTGCAGTTGGGTTGGATAGTCCTTCTTCAGAGCTATAAAAATATATGAAATGCTGACACCTATATGAAGAGAAAATCTAGAGATGGATACATACTTAATAATGTACATAAATCCTTCCTTTTCTCTCTTCCTTCCACCCAGAATCCTCTTGGCATGGAAAGTATTCTTTTCTGTCACTTTGCAAGTGCATGGCCCTTTTTGATGCATCACGCTTCCACACTTTCCACAAACTCTGAGCTGCTGATTAATCTTATTAAGGAGTCATACCCAAATTGTACAACAGAAGTCAGTGGTCGTTTTGGAAATCTTAATAAATATAGCGTTTAGTCAGCTGAGGAATAACGTACCTACTGATAAGAGTGATGCCTTTTAAAGGAAGTGGCAGACATAGCAGTTTCCTAATTGTTAAAAACATTTAAACTGAAAGCAGTTTAAAACATAATGCTGCTTCTGTAGAGGCTTCTGTAGAGGAACCTTTCATGTCTCTGAATTATTTACAGTACTGGTGTGCTGTGCTTGCTTTTCTATCTGCTTTTCACACGTATGCAGAAAAAATGAAATATAAAATGCTTGTGATTTGCATCCACATTTTTTCCTTGCCCTTGAATAAAAGGAGATGATTTTTTTGGTCAGAAGGGTGTAAAGGGACATTCCTACTGGAGGTCAAATTATCAAAGCTGGAGAAAGAGCCAGGGAAGTTGTGTGTCTATGAGGAACCACAAGAACTGCTTAAAGCAAGATGGAGCATTTGCATTCTACTTCAGGGAAGAAACATAGGTTACAGAAAGGAGGAATTTGGAGAGCGTCAGCAAGAGTCTGTGTGCACCTAGTGAGATACAAGCCATCCTTGCACAAGCTGGTCTTGGGATTAGCCTGGGTCTTTCTGAAACCACACTTTCCTGATCTTTTCTGAAACGTGGTATTTTCTGGTACTTGGCATGTGTGGCAGAGTTGAAGTCCTCAGTTTAGCAAATAAAGAACAGAAAGGGAAAGCAAAGTAACCATAACCAGAAAGACTATACATCCAGCAGAAACTACCTGGAAAAAGGGGCTTCTTGGCAAAAAATGCTTGTATGCACGTGGAAGCAGGAACAGAGCCTGAGTGCAGAGAGAACCATAGGAGAAAAAAAATAAAAAGCCTTGCTTAATTTTATTGTCTAGTGGTAGAATGGTGGAGGAGGAGACAAGCTGGTGAATCTGCATTATTTCTTTCTGCTATTTGAAGTATATGCTGCATCCGTTTTTAATGGGATGGAATGTACTTTCTGGGGGAGAGAGAGGTATGCAGGTTGGTTTTTTCTTTTCTGGCTTGATTCAAGAAGCAGAAGAGAGATGGATGGTGGGATAATCTGTGGAACATGTGACTCTATATCCCAGGAAAAAATGATACTCAACCCTAGAGAAATGCCTGTAAATAGCAAAGGCAGCTGAACTCTTCAGGGAAAGGATAAAATAATACCAGTCACTAGTGTGGAAAAAGTTTCCAGGCTGCAATTAAAGAGCTCGAAGAGATTAACAAAGGCAGAAAAAGTAGCATCTTAGCCACGGTGCATATTTTAGACAGTGGCACGCAAAGTACGAAGTAAAGCTCCTCGTTGTGGGTTGGGGTGAGGGAGGGAGAGAGGTTGGCACCACGCTTGTCCCAGGCTGGCAGAAATCCCTGCAGGACAGCCCTGCTTGTCGGCAGGGTCCAGGGAAACCAGCGGTGGGCAGGCGTGGTGTTCTGGAGAACCCAGCGGTGGGCAGGCGTGGTGCTCCGGCCACAGCACCGCTGCTGCTCCCGGGGGTCTGCCCTGCCGCCCTCCTCTGTGCCTGGGACCTCCTCTCACAGCCCGGCTGATCTCATCGCACAGGTGGTTTAGCAAAGGGAGGTTGTTTTGACAGAAGTAGGTTAGCGGTGAGTTTCTCTGCAGTTTTGAGAAGAATTGGCAGGGGGGTACAAATCTGGGGCGGTGATCTGGGACGCTGACAGTAGTGATGTGGAGCACAAGGGCACGCATCTACGGGCAGGCACCCAGAGGACATGTCGATAGTTGAATTAGGCCTCGCTGGGTCTGTAACTTCATAACGAGGAAGAAACTTCTTTTTCTGTCTAAAGTGACAGAGTAGAGGACAGAAATTACGCATTTCCAAGTACTGATATGCCTGATGCTACTCATACCACCAACTCTATTCAGGGCAGAGGGTTTCACAGTTTTAAACCAGGAATGAGTATACTGGTTTGCAGAGCTAGCTGAAACACTACCACTTACGAACCTCTTCAGTACAGGCCACTGCAGACATTAACTTGGTTTCATGGATGTTTTGGTACAATTTGAAGCAAGAACTAGAAGGGCATCTGAAGGAGAAGCATGAGCTGGTGCGTCCAAACTGAAGGTGAAAATTCAGGTGTGCCATACTAGCCATTGACCTCTCATTGATCCATGTTACAACCTGAGACACTATAAGCTGTTATGGAAATGTCTTCTCCAAAATATGTGGATTACTGACAGCATTCCTCGGTGCAAAACAATTCTACCTTCTCACCTCCATGTCTGAAGCAGATACGGAGTCTCAAAGCCATAAGAAACTGCTGATGAGTGTGTCCAGAGTGATGTGGATCATTTGAGGTTTAAGGACTATAGCGTGAGAAGTTCCTGCCCAGAAACTGCAAGTGGGAGCAGATGCACTGAAAGGGACATGTCCTTGGGACTGCAGCACCAGTGGCTTTGTGGAAGAAGTGTTTCGATGTGCACCTTAGGGGTAGGTCGTGAGATGGGTAGTTGCAGCGCTTGGGGACTGAATTGCTTCCTCAGTAAGAACACAGAGTACTTTTGGTAACTGTGGGGTTCTTCTCTTTTGCGCCAGGTGCAATTCCTGAAAAAATACCAGTTAAGAAATACTTTTTTTTTTCCCCTCAGAAAAGAATAGAGGCAGCAATGAGATGCTTTGAATTGAAAGAGCATTCTCATATAGCACCACACCAGCAGAATTTATCAGTCTAATTTCTTAGCATGGTATTTGACTGACAACTTCTCTGCCCAGAGCTTACTCCAAAGTCCCGGATGCTGTTATGGGCCAAAGGCAAGTATATTGGATGGTAGGTGCTGACACTCCTGGAAGCTGTGGGTTTCTTTAAAAACACTCAGTTGATATTGTAATGTTTCCTTTTTAAAGCAAGTAAATACAACGGTGGCCTTGTCTGTCAAACAATTACATTGTTAGGAACACCTTTAACAGCAGCATTTTCCATATCCCTAGCTGTTCAGCAAACCTACACTTCAGTACAAGAGCTCTTCTGATGAAGGAAGGGGAAGAAGAGGGTCTTCATACAGCCTAGTCAGCAAGGCAAAGCAGGGACAGCCCGAGGCAAAGCAGGCAAAAGTGGCATTTTTGGCAAAAGTGGCATTTTCTGATCCCCAAGATGCAATTAGGGGGCAGGCTGAACTAAACAGATCTGCAAGGGGATGGACAAATAAGTCTCCAGAGCATGTTGGCATCAGTGAAACAGTGCTCACTACAAGGGTAAGAGAAAGTAACCACTCTTTGCATTCTAGTCCACATCAAGCAGACTGTTTCTGGTCTAAAAATACTCTCTGTGGTGACCTGTCTGAGAATAATTTTGTATCACTTTCCTGACTTTATTTCTGGCTTTTGATTTCCCATAGAGATCTGGAGTCTGATGGATTAGACCTGTTTCTGGGAGTAATTGTGGCAGTCCTGTCTTGGCAAGGAAGGGCCCCGTATCTGGAATGTGCTTTTCTTGGCAAGTGCTGGGTGGTGGCAACCTTCAGGGTGTGACAGGAGACCTATTTATTTACTTTGGTTCTTATGCTTACTGCAGGGGTTTTTCTGTGTGTGTCCAACTTCGGATGCCAATACTTCTCTCCCACCCATGGGCTCAGTGATAGCTACACCCTGTAAGACATACACTGCAGAAATTTTTCATGGCTGTTTTAACAGATGGCTGATTTAACAAGGCCAGATGTTTTATAAATAGGGTAATACATTTTAAATTAATAAAGTCATTTGTTAAAGCAGTTGACTTTTACAAGGCGTGTTACTTTTTACCAATAAAAGTGAGTGAAAAGCTCTTGGAGCAGGTTGCCAAAAGGGTTGTCTTATCCAGGTCCTTCCCCCCCTTGCCGTTTTTTTTAATGTTTCTGTCCATCTAAGGATGGGACCATCCAAGATCACTCAAAGAAGACTATAAATTGCTGTCAAATATGGTAGCAGTCATCTACTTATCTGCAGTGGTGGAAGTCCTACTTTAGATTGGACAGAGTGGGCAATAGTAAAAAAGAAAACCAAACCCAAACCTCTCGCCTTCCCATGAGCACATGGATTGCTATATGAACATAAAACTACAACAGTTTCTCACTTCTTCACTGCCTCCCAGGACCTTTTATCCAGAGTGATCTTTTGCTTCAGCCTAGGGATATGACAGAGGGCCTTCAGCCCAGGGTCTCTCTGGCTTATCCCACAGCTGAGACTCATCCATTATAATACCTGATAGAAGGGTGTGCTGGAGGCCATGTAATCACACCAAAGGTTTGTCTAGCCAAGTATCTCTTTCTGACGGTGGCCAAAAGGGGGTACCTAGTATAAGAACAGGGCAAGCAGTTTTCACAATTTCCTCATCTAGTCTGCAACCATTTGCAAACCACGGACTTCCAGAGCCAGAAGGGAGTTCATAGTAGTTAATAAACATGGGTGGATTTCCCTTCTGTGAATGTGCCTTGCCTTAAGCCCTCACCAGTGTGTTGAATCCACAATGTCTGGCTGTGAGGACTTCTACAACGCAACTGTGTTGTGTGTGAAGAGGCAATTCCCTTAATTTTGTTTTTAAACCTACTTCCTGATGTTTTCATTTGATGTTCCCTAGTTCTTTTGCTGAGAGAGATAACAAATTAGTCTCTCCAGTGCCACTCATGAGAGACCTTGCACAAAGAGAAAAAAATACTCTGTCAAATCTTAAGTTTTCCTTTCTTCAGATCAAATAATCTTTCTCTTGCCACCTCTCTTGTATCAAAAGATAAAAGAATTGTTTGTCACTGAAAAAATCCATTTGCCAGGTAGATAGTCACAAGAGATTAGTGTGATGTCTTCCAGCACCTCTGTTCTGGGAGAGCATAAAGAAGACAGGGCAAAGGCTGGTATCACCCACCCACTTTTTTTCAGAGCTGGCTCTTCCTAGGCAGAGACACAAACCAGCAAACACTCTGCCAAACCCACTGCAGCTTGGAGATCTTGTTAGGAAACATGCCAGGACCAGCGCTGCCTCCGAGTCGTAGGTGGATATTGGCAAGAAGTTCAGTGCAGGGTAACCAGAAGGGATGCTGGAAATATGCAACTCCTCCTTCTTCTAGCACTCTCACAGTGAAGTATTCACCAGCATTTATGCTTTATGCTTGAAGAAACCAAGACTAATGCTTACATTAGTGCCTGGGCAAGGAGAGAAACCATCTCCTGAAACCAAGTACCATGGTGACTTCACAGATTTCCTCCGCTGGTTCCCAGGAGCTCAGAAATGTGCATTTCATCCTAGCTTAGCTGGGGCAGCTCTGGATCCTTCTTTTATAAGCGATTGGTGCTCCAGCGTGCCAGGCATGCTACGAAGTCAGAGTACCGTCCCTTTCCTGGAGTGCCCGCGGTGCCTGCTCAAGCACCAACTGTCTCAGATTTGCAGAGTGTTTAGCAGTGGCGAGTCTCTATTTTTATGCCAGAGGTCAAAAATGCATTAGTGCTCCTCCTAATGCATGAGGACTTGCATCCACTGACTTTTGGAAATAAGTTGGACCACAGGTTACTGTTGTTGTTCTCTCAGTTATTAAAAATAGATAGATCCTGAGAAATTATGAGATTTGACTACAGCAGGCAAGTTTCAGGGATACTAGCTCAGCACTGATTAGCCTGTCTGTGTACTTGAGGAACAAACCGTAAGTACAAGATACAAGTGGAGCAACTGTATTTAGAAACATGTTTCCAGGGAAACATTAGTTTCTCTGGAAGACAACCCCGAGACATGAAATTTTATGTGACTCTTGGGACAAATGTAAGTTTGAAGGCTTCCCCCCCCACCCCCCTACTTTTTATAGCGAGTACATTCTGCTCCAGATTTATCCGTTTCAGACCTGTATGGTAAAACCTATTTTAACTGTGGAGTCCAGTATCTCAGTGGATTTCATTAAGAAAAGGGCCCACACAAGCTGCAGTTTAAAGATCTGTCGCTTGCACAGCAACTGAAATCAAATCAGCACTTTCTAAGCATATCCTCACACACCATGCAAAGTGTGACTTCAAGAGCAAGGCTCAAGATGTAATTTGGCTTCTTGTGTGACACTAGACAAGTCAATTAACTGTAACTTGTTTGTAAAATCAGTATAGTTATAATTTCTTACCTTTTTCCTCCAAATTGCGAGGATCAATTTATTAAGCTTCTAGAAATCCAGAGGAAAAGGGCCAGTTTATACCAGCTTAAAGTTTTTCCTGTGACTAGCTCTTCCTCCTGAAACCAGACAGAGTTTCATCTCTTAACCCCTTGGCAGCTTCCTTTCCAGGCAAGTTCTCTAGAAGACCGTTGGCTCTCACTTAGTGAGCAGAGTTTATATTCTTTATACCAGGGAGGTTTCTGTTGAAATCACAAATGCTGTGAACTTGTATAAACATTTTTTTGTCATTATTTTGCAAATGATAACTTACTTATTCTGAAACTCAAAGTTTATTCTTGCCTGTATCTTGTCTGTGACAAAAATATGTCCTTTACTATATAATTGTACTTCTATACTAGATTGTATAATTTTTTATTTTTTTTTTAATGGAGAGAGTGGTCTGGAAATGTGTAAGTGGAAGGAATTATATAATTAAGCTTTAAAATCCTATGTTTAGTGGACACAGAAGTAAATCAATCAGTTGTATGTCTCTGTTGGAAAAATAATGAGCCATTACTGGCATTTGTAAAAGTCAGCATTTATCTCCATTTTTTGTTTTCCGGCCAAAGCAGGAAAGGGCAGATGAAGTTTGTCTTGTGAGTTTGAAAGGCCCATGGTCCTTGCTTCTCATCTGTTAATGTCAAAGAGTCTTTGTTTGCTTACATGTATGAAGTTTAATGTGAACATCCGTAAAACAGCTATAATATTAAACCTTTTCAGTGTCAAAAGAACAGAGTAACTATTATTTATGTCATAATAAAATGGACTACGGATTAAATCTGTTTGTTTTAGAAGACAAGTAAAAGCTAAATCCCGATGCCTTCCTTTAGCTGTGTCGGGGAGGAGTCTCTGTGGGACGCAGTGGTGCCCAGAGCGCTGCAGGGTGTGAGATGAGTGGGGGATGAAGGCTCTCCAGACCTTAGAAGAGGTGTGCAGCATGCTGTGGTGTCATAGCATCAAGTCCTGGTTAAATTATGTGCTTAGGGATTTCTGTCAAGCTTTTCCTACTTAATTGCCACCCACATGTTTCATCTGGTGTAGAACTGTAAGTAATTACATGGCTGTCTTTGGTCCATACTTGCTTTCTTTGCTTTTATCACCTGCTGATCTCCAGCAAAGCAGGAAAAGCCCTCCTCTGACGACTGTCTCCAGTCAGATGGTTCCCACCTACTCTGCACGCGCCACAGAATGTGAAAATGAAGAGTGTGCATGCTATTGGTATTGCTATTGCTGACCGTTTGAAAACAAACAAAAAGTGAAATAACTGGTCTGGCGGCCAGACCCAGCTGTAGTCAATAGTGTGAGCTGACGAGCAGTAAAGCAGCATGGAGTGAAGTTATTTTTCAATCAAGTTAGGCTTTACCATACTAATCCACTGAAACTGCAAAGGCTGTTTTCAGTAAACTCGTCACTTTATTAAATGGGAGCCAAAGCCAAAGGAAATCCACTTAAGAAAGAAAAGTTAAACAATGTAAATCTGCAGCTGTAGAAATAAATTGAAATAGAGAAGGTATATTTTCAAAGCCATTCTTACAGCTAAATTGCAGTCATTATTAATGGAGAAATAAACTCAAAGGTAATCATGAAAAGTTTCACTCTCTTCTGCCAAGTGAAGTTACACCAAACAAAATTCCCATCCTGGCTTTTCCAGTGACTTGCTTATGAATGTAATGTTGGTGAGCAAGGGAAGAGTGGTCTGCTGATGAAGTTCAGTTGTAACTTTTTCTCCTCCGTTACTTCCAGTGTCATAGGGTTTAGTAGGTGAAAGATGTTGCTGTCTTTACAACTTTACTGCACTGGGGTTGAACTTTATACAGGTGCAAATAGAACTAGCACAAGAGTAGCACACTGTTGTGTGAAGTCTTGTTGGCATTCCTTTCTTGGCTGTGTAGATGATGTTACTGATCAGCAGTTGTGATATGGTTAAATAGATGCATCACAAAAATCATCTTATGAATTGCTTATTTTCCAAACATTAGGGCCTGACTGTGTAGTTGTCACCAAAGTATCTGACTGCTTTTGCAGTCAGTGTTTGTGGGTTTAATTTCAAGATCCTTTCAAAGCATGAATGAGTCCACTGTTAAAAGATGAGAAGCACAGAGATCATGGAAATTTGCCCACGGTCTGAAAGGGATTCCTTCAGACATTTAAGACTTTAAGCCTTCTCGTCACCATCTTCTACACAGTGTTTTTTAATAGAGGTCATACTCTGGTATCCGTGACCTTCCTAGCAGTAGGTTGTAGCAGAGTCTAAATGCTGTTTGGCATTGAGAGTCCTTTTATTTTTTTAATGATACCTCAGTTTCAAAGTAGCATCTTCTGCTTAAAGACTTACTGTTTCCTTGTTGCCGTGCAAGAGGCTGCAATCAGGTAGTTGCGTTCCTGATTATTTTTTTTTTTCCTTATGAAGATTTCATTGTGTTTCTAATCCTGAGGGGAATTGACTGTATGATCATGTTTTAGTCATGATTACTCAATTCTCTGGTCTGACTTTGCTTGTACCCTGTGTGCCGTGAATGCTTTGATGAAGCTCATTGCCATGCACGCTTCAAGCCTGCCAGAGTCCTTGGAATACTTAATATATGTCTTTCCATGACCCCAAAATGACAGACATTGGGGATATATGGACTCAGGCTCTCGAAACCCATGAGTCAGGTCTCATATTCCTGAAATGTTTGGTTTGCCTTAGGTCATTTCATACAGCTGCAAAGAGTAGAAACTGTTCACAAGAGTTAAGCTTCTCACCTTAAAACCAGGCTCTCAAAACTAAGCAGCTGCTGAATGGTGTGAGGAAGGCGAGGCACTGATTGCTGCACAGGACCTTTACCATCTGCAAAAGCTTCTCAGCTTAAAGCACCATGCGAAGACAGAATGGTTCTGACGTGGCTCTACTATGGCTCTGTGAGATCCATGGGGGTTTTTGTAAGAATCTTATACAAGTCTTATACAAATAGTACTAAACCAGCTTTGAAGTCTCTCGGTCTAAGCATAGACATGGCCTTAGTGAGAACATCTCATCATCCTCTGTCACGCAGAATTTAATGTCCATGCTTGTACTAGCTCAGCTGATCTCGGTGTTGTTGATAAGGTGTTGCTGACATCAGAGGCTGCGTGCAACGCAGCCTTCCTGGTGCTTTTGGTGTCTTTTCCTATTTTACTGGATTGTCCAGCTGAGCTCCTGCAAGGAACTGGAGTGCGTAGTCCCGAAAGGAGCCGTGTCCTCACTGTCCGCTTCCATTGCTCATCCATCCATCTCACATCCTACAGATGAAGAAAAATGGAGGCCCAATAGTGATTTGTCTGTTGGAGAGCTTGCACATTCCAGCTCTGTAAGTGCTTGCAGGCCTAAAGAAGGTGAACGCATCACCTATTAACCATATGCAGCACATACCAGCGGTCCTCTGTGCTGAAATTGGCAGGTGTGCCCGTCAGAGTGAGAAAAGGAGGCAGAACAGGAGCTGGCTGATTAGAGCTCTCCTGACTCCTACGGCAGTAGGAATGCTGTCAGTCCTCATGCTCTGAGTAATTCCCATTGCACAACATTGATGATTTGATGTGGCAAATGGATAAAAAAATGCAAGGAACACACATTAACCAGAATCCTGTTGCGCAGGCTTGGGGTGAGGGATGCAAGGCAGTGCGAGAGCAACGTCGGGGGGAAGAGTGAGCTAACGTGGTGGTGTTTAGACATATAAGCACTCTCAGGCCAAGGGCTGGTGTACACAGTAGGCCAGCTCTGCTGCCAAAACGCTGTTTGATGCCCTCCCTTGTGCTGGCCGAAGTGTTGACTAAGCCTCTTAGTGGCAGTGCGGATCTCTACGGGGTTAAAGGCTGTGTGAAACTACGCTTCTGCGTGGTGCAACTTTGAAGTCCCACCAAGCAGGCTTCAGTGACGGAATGGTTCCTTCACCTTCGTCTCTAATAGTCTTGGGGAGTGGCCAAGAGCACCAGGAAGCTTGGAAAAAAAGATTTTAATTGGCATTAAAAGAAAAATAAAAATAGAGGACTGATTCAAAGGGCTGTAGAAACCAGACCTTCTGACAGAAGCTCCCTCTTTTTCCAAGGTGCCTTTATTCCTCTTGTGCTATGGACTATGGCATATATTTGAAGGTCCGCCTTTCTCTGGAATGTCTGTTTACTGTTCTTCTGAGTACAAGCTAACATAGCAAACAAAATGGCTTATGTCCCATTTTGAAATATATCTCTTAAATCCATCTCAGGAGGGATCGTTATGCATGTTGAGCACGGTTCAAAGCAACAAAATACGTGTTCTTTCCATGAGCTTTTTTTTTTTTTTAAACTTGCCTTTTGGAAATATGTGATGCCGTATGAGCACAATTGAGTGTATTAAAGGAAGGGCTTGCTGCTCGCATGATAATGAGTCCCTGAAGTTCTTGGTGCTCCCATTTTCTTCTTTGTAACAGAAGACAATGTCTTGTCCCCAAGGATGTGAAAGTCTGATAAGGAGGATCACAGAGCTCATCAGGTTGAAGGTACTGTGCAAATGCAGAGTATAGCTATCTAGTAACGGGTTTTTTGCTTGAAAGAAGATTGTCTTGCTATGAGTAATACTGTACATGAGGAATGCTTCTCTGCTAAATTTTGTTTCTGGAAATGTCCATAAATAACACAAACATTTGCTTGGCACTTCAGTCCAAATTCTTTTGTGTTTGCTTTTTCTTCTGGGTGGATGTTCCGTGGGGGCCATGAAGGAGAAAGAGTGAGTTTTCATGGTTCCTGCCGTGTTCTCGTTTGAATTTTGGAAAAGAGTTGCAAAAAATAGAGAAGTAGAAAGGTGGTTGTTGTCCTGGAGGTTACAGGTGAACTACTTAATGGCAGCGTCAGGAGGCACAACAGTGTCAGTGTTGAAGATGCCTGCAGTGTCTACAGCTCTTTGTGCTCTGGTCTTTTGATGGCATTGGTTTAATGCCATGAAATGGTACTATTTTACTGTTGGATCCTCAGAACAAGAGAACCTGTATACACATTTCTTTTCCTTGGGTTTTCATCCTGGCAGATTTGCTGAAACCTGCCTTCAGGCATACAGCTAAAAATGTGGAGCTCCATCAAGAACTTCAGTCAGTCACTTGAGGGCTGCATTGCCACATTCTGGGAGGCAGGAAGAACTGGGATCCCCAGTGTTGCAGCAGGCCTCAATCCAAGCCCAGTCCAAGATTTTGTCTGACACCTTCTAGTTTTGATTAATTGGTAGGCTGTGCCAGTGCTATTTCCGAATGATCTTCACACGTTATAGCCTGGTTTCAAAGCCTGCTGGAGCAGAAGAAAGACTGCTACTGACTTCACAAAAATAACTTCTCTGCTAACTTTTGGCAGTTGGATTGCATCACTCAGAATAATGCCCAGGACTTCCAACTCATGGTCCCCTGTGCTACCTAAAGCGATGCTTATCCGCGTGCAAAGGGGACCAGGGCTAGAGTTAGGGGCAGAATTAGTCAGAGTCTCCTGGGGGAGGCTGCATGATTGACTTAGCTGAACACTCAGAATTTTGCCATCCTTGATCTGCCTGTAACTTCTTCTGTGGCAGCTACCCTTTTCTTAGAAAAGCAGGCATAGCTCTCTTGAAGCATACCTCCTAGAAGGTCAGTTGAGACAAATGGCAACTCCTCGGGGGTGTCCACTGGTCACTCCTAGGCTGTTGCGTTTTATAATGCATCTTAAAAGGGACCTCTGCTGTAGTTCTGCTTTTTCGTCATTTTAATCTAACTTTGGCAGCTTACACTCTGCCTTCATCCATTTTTAAATGGCAGTTGCCTTGCTCTGCGACACAGCACCTTACAGTGTAGCTCGCGTCTCTCACGTTGTGTTTTTGGTTTTGTTTTCCTCTCCATCCCTCCAAGCCCGGCCTTGTACCCTCTACTTCAGATCACGTGTCTGGCCCACAATGGACAAAGCATCTGCTTATTCCTCCAAAGCCACAGGATTTTGCGCTAGTTAATATTAATCTCTGTAAATCTCCTCAATCTTTTGCTCTTAGAGTTGCATGTATTTCTGCATGTTTCTAATATTCACCTGACTACCATGTTCCTCACTCTATTTCTTCTGTGTTGCTTAGTGGCTTTGGTAAGGGACATTAAAAGGATGGACAAGTGGGAGAGAGGCGGAACGCAGTGTGATTCTGTGTGTTTTTCACTGGGGATACCCATCTGAGGCTGCTCCCTTTCTTGAGCATACCAGTAGGTTTTGGTGGTCCAGACAGCGGGTTACTCTTTCTGGCTTTTGATACTGGTTTTGCAGTACTGCACATGTATAATTAAGTTTTACTTCTGAACCTCTTCTAGTGCTGAGGTGTCCTGTTCAGAAGACTTTGTAGCCTTCTTGGTTTGGGTAATGTACTGGCTGGGTGATGTCCCCGAGTGGTTTAGGGACAATGGGGAAAGCAGAAAAGAGAAATCCAGAAGCCACAGGCACCCCAACAGGCAATTCTTTGTGATTTCAAGGCTTCTGCAAGGTAGTTCTGTGTCATACCACATTTGTGGTTGCCTCTCCTTACCTGATTTTAGAAAATGGAACTACTGCCTTCTAAGTACAAGTTTCCCACAGGTAAAGGCAAATTCCAAAGAAGATTACATGTCTCTGGCAGTTGTCTCCTCAGCTCTTCTGTACCAATCCCATAGTTCTTTGAAGGTCCTGGTTACTAATTGTGAGAGTTCAAATTTTGTGTTAAAGACTGACTCCTGTAAAGGAGCTCAGGAAGCTGCCCAGGACTTCTGTTGGAAGTGGATGCGTTGCCATCTCCTGTGCCTGAGTTTTCCTCCTTCTACTCACAAATTCAGTTACAGTGGTTTCAAATGCACAAAAGTACAGTTAACCACCACCCTACTAACATTAACTGACGAATATAGGAAACAGTGGGACTCTGGGCACACGCTAGTTCTCATCTGACTCTGAATGTCAAGAAATAACCCTGACACATAGTGTGGGTTTTGTTGGGCTTCTTTGCTCATCTCAAATTATTCAGGCTTTAACACTGTTGTCAGAACTGATGTAAAGCAGAATATCTTATTGCATTTCAGCTTTTGATGTCTCAACAAAATTAGCCAGCCAAAAGGATTTTTTTTCCCCTCTGGAAGGAAAAAACATAAACAATAAGGAGTGTTTCACAGTCTAGGCTTTCTAGGTTTGCCACAACAAATAAGGGTAAATGCAGAGCAGTGGAGATGAAACGGACTGGACGTTGTGACAAGCCCTTACTTGGCTGAGGTAGGATGGCTTCTGGAAGATGTTGTTCTTTTCTTCTTAGATGCTACAGGATGAGCACCAAGATCTTCAGTTAGGAGTCACATACAGATACTGCTGCAGGTATGGGTATAGGTACAGGGCATTCTTCTCCATGTGGGAGGGAAAGGGCTGTGCTCGTGCTAGTAGAACCATGTTGACGTGAACTTGATTCAAGAGCCATTCCTCTAACTAACAAGAAGATAGGGCTAACTGGTACCTGACTGAATGCAGGGACTATAATTTTGTTAGTTTCAGAAGGGGACTCCTGATTTTATTTTTGAGCAAGTGAAGAGAATCAGACCTGATATACTCAAGTGGGTAGAAAAGGTGCAAGAAGAGGTTGAAATTGAAGTTAAGCATTGCCATTTGAAGCAGAGTTCAACACTCTGGCAACGGCAAGGGTTGGACATTTTGCCCACTGCAGAGCTGGGGACCTAAATACCCCCAAGAAACATCAGCAGGAGGTGAACGTTTGTAGAAACCAGTACTAGTGCAGCAAACAGCACTGGAACACAGTGAACCCTGGGCTAGGAGCAACTCTTGAACCAAGACGTTGTAAATGTGCATTGCTTCTAATGGCCATTGCTGGTAGCAGCAAATCCTGTTTATTTTCATGTACAGAAGGAGGTATTATGCTCCTTGTGCAGCACGTAATATACAACAAGAGGTGGTGTGCACAGTCTGAAACCCCCTTGCTGGATCAACGGTTAAATCACTTGTTAGATCAATTCCAAACCCATTGAATTTAACCTAATTACTATTTCGTGGGGTCCAGTAACCTTCCCAGTAATCACTGATGTTTGTTTCATTTGAAGTGTTCAGACCAGAATTGTATTTCTCTTTTTTAAAATTGTAAAATTTTGTTTCGTAAGAACATTCCTGGTATGTAAATGAGAAATTTTGTTAATCTGTTCAATAACATTTTCCAAGTGTATAAAAAGTCATGAGAACAAAGTTGTTTGCTGTGTGATTGAAGGGTACAGGGAGGGGAATCTTTACCATCTGCTACTACTAAATTAGTTTTCAAGAGGGAAAAATAAATCCCTCTTATTGGAAGCTATTTTGATCCGCTCTAATAGTAATATTTTATGTAGGATTTCTCTTCCAGAGCCCAGTAGAATTTACAAGTAAATTCATCTTTCTAATGCTTTGGTAAGAGCAACATCTGTCTCAGACATTGTGAGGATTGAAGCACTAAGAGTTTTTTAGAAATCTCATATTCATCCTGCAATATTTGTCTGCTGTATGTAATCCTAATATACCAATTGAAGCAGTAAATATTTTGCTATAACGAGACACTGAACTCAAAAAGAAACCTGTTTAGCTGCAGCTAATGAAACTGTAATGCCTGTGATCCTGCGATGTTTGTGTTCTGCAGCACCAACCTGAGTTTTAGAGAATTTTGAACCAGTAAGACTCAGACTCTGCAACTTTGATGGAATGAAAAAGCCTCAAGCTTTCAACACCTGCCATAGAAATTTAATAAGGACTCTAATAAATGGGTCAGTTTCAACAAACAATTAACTTAACAACTTCATCTGGAAGGCTTAGAGGCCCTATTTCATAGGAGGTAACTTGAGAGCAGTCTCATGTTATATAGTGTAGTTAATGTTTCCTTTAGAAAACCAGAATTTTTAAGATTTAATATTTCATGTGCTCCAAATTACATCAGATTGGCATATGGTACACAACAAAGTCTTCAACCCCTGTACAGATCAAAGAAAATTTATATTAATCTTCTAAGCTGTTCGCGAGTTTCTTAAGCACAAGGAAAATATACAATTCCCAGGAATTCAGAAGCTTATAAAATGAATTTTGTGGGCAATTTGGATAAAATTATTCCTTATACTTTGATTATGCCATTAAAATTCACACTCCTACAAATACAGAGATTTTCTTGTAAGTACTGAGTACTCACTGAGCAGCGTAGCTGGACTGCACCATTTAGACTTGAATGTGTTTTCCTACATCTTGTCTTACATCGTGAGCTATTTTTCAGCCTTTTATGAAAATATATAAGAGAGATTAAGTCTCTGAGCATTAATAGTTCAATGTGTTTAATGTAACTCTGTGTTGAGGTGAAGCAAAAGTAGAAAATTGAATTGCACTTTCCCCTGCCCTGCTTTACACATTTCATCTTAAACTCTCCATTTATTTTGCTGTCAGTTGTTGTCCCCCATCCAGTCTCCCTTTCTCACCCCCCCCCTTTTTTTTTGTTACAGTTCACCTCTAATCACCCTTCCCATGTCGGATGTGTTGCTTGCATGTGCCCTGTCTTTTGTCTTTGCATCTGAACTTTGTCCCACATGTTGTGTTTGAACAGTAAAAGATCTCCTGGAGAAGGATCTGTGCTTCCTTACAGCTGTCGATATCCTGTACCTAATGTTAACATCCTGTATCTAATGCCTGACCGCTTATTGTAACTCACGGCATGGCCTTTATTTGCCTGTATGGCATATGCAGTTACTTGCATCTATATAGGCAAAAAAAGGTTGAACAGCGTGCTAGGATTCATGTGTCCCACCTGCACTGCATACAGAAGCTTATTGAGGCAGATCTTAGCTGGATGTCACCCTCTTTTGCTGGTTTGACACCAAAATTCAACCTGGTTTCTCACTGCCATTGGTCTGAGCCTATGCAAAGATACAACCACCTAATTAAAAAAACAACCAACCAACCAAAAAACTAAGAAGTTCTCTTTAGCTAATGGTATTGCTGGCAGCCTTGCATGATCTGTAAAAGCAACATGGGTTTTCATGTCTGGAAACACACTCTTTGGTGTTTGAGACATAGTATAAGCTTGGAACGTTGTAGGCAGCAAATGAGCAATTTTAGGTAAAATCTGTTTTCTAAGATGTCAGTCTGGCTTCCTTCATGAACACGAAGTCTGCAGAGAAAACAGTATTCAGACTTGATAGTATGATGACTAGTAATCAGAAATACCTAGGCTGAGTCACAGTGTAGGAACACCGTGGAGTCCAGTTTAAAATGAAGTTCTCATTTTATTTAGTGGCCTAGAGTTTGGGTAGTTCCAAAGCAGATTGTTTAATGTGCGTTCATTAGAGACTGATTGATTGCTTGGCTCTATGAACAGGGGTTTTGGGGTGAGGAAGGTGGAAGGAGAAGAATTTGCATTTCCCAAGACTTAGGGTGTCTGAACGACATGTTTCATTTTGGAGTTAGGCTGTAGTATTTAAATATCATACATTTGCCCATGTAGTTTGTTGGGTAATAAGAAGTGCTGTTTTCTTCTATCTAATCTGAGACTTTGGCAGTTGCTCAGATACCTCCAGAGTCACAGACTTTATGAGCTGGTTCTGTGGTGGCCATTGGTTACCGATGAAGTGGATATGGGATGATTCTCCTGGCAAGTTACTGCCTCTGAAGCCAAGGGCAGTCAAAGCATCCTCTTTCACAGTTAGGTGGCCAACACCACCATTTCTGTCCTGAAGACTTGCTTAATGTTAATAACAGGTATATCTTGTATCTGTAGAGGTTGTAACTTGCGGTAGAAACAAGGAAGCTGGTTTTTGTGCATGTTACAAAACTAGTAGTTAGCAAGATGTCTTGAAGGTGACTTGCAAGTGGATCTAAAAGCCAGCTTGGCCTGTTGTGAAGGTTTTAATGTCATGTGGTGATGGTATCCTGGATGAAATGCTAATAGGTTTGGAAACAAATTTAAGTGACCTTCTGCTTTGCTTCGAGAGTAATATCCATACATGCAAATCAAGTAGTTTTCTGAAGCTACGTAATTACACACTGACAAGTGTTCCACTCAAATCAGCTTCCACATTTCATAGTTCCTTCATATGCCCAGCCCTGGGGTGGTGTTCCTCAGAGGATTATTCATAACTGGTTCTACAACAACAGAATAAATAGTATTTAAAAGCAAATCAGTATTTGCTGTCTCAATTTGCTGTTGAACATAGAGGCTGTTAGGGGATTGGCTTCTTGTAGGTATTGCAACAGTAGTGACCTTTGAGGAGATTTGAAGGAGGAAGAAATGGCATTAGCAGTAAATGCCTGAGGAATTTCTAGGCTGGTGGGGAAGGAAATGGTGCCACAAAGGGAGGCAGCCAAACTCTTGTCCACTAACAGCTTAACCTTGAATTTGCCCAAGTGGTTTTTTAACTAGCTTAGTTTTACTCCATGACAAATAAGTTGCCTTTGTCGTAAGATTTGACAAACCAGAATATCTATCTTTGTGAATATTTATTTGCAAACTGGCTAGGGTGCAGATACTGTGGCTGAGCCAAATTCTGCCAAATTCTGCTGTCCTCTAGGACACAGTTGTGGGGCAGAGAGCTGTGTGGGTTATACAATAGGCTCATCATCCTACCAGTACACCTTTTCCTGCTCTAAAGGTTTCTTCCCCTCTAAATTATTGCAGCTAATGCCTCTCAGTGCCTTACCGGTGTACTTCTTTGATACAAATACTGTGCTTCTGCACCATCTTAGACCCTACTGTGAAAGCAGGTTGCAATTGCACTTATTGAAAGAATATGGAAGCCCCAGCTTCTGTGTGGTGGTCAAAATTTCTCTTTGTAATTTTTCTCTTATGCCAAGGCCTGAGCTGAGCTGAACCAAACCAAAATGGCAATTCCTAACTTTTTACTACCTTCCAGCATTACATCTTTGAATCCAGCCCTCACAGCAGGCATCCTTCTTTTCCAGCATAGGATTTGTGTGCAGGCCAGCCATATGGTATGTGTAATTATTATTTTATAATGGTGTTATTGCTCTCTAGCCTCCCAGTAAACCCAGTGCAGTTTCAGTAAACTATATACATAAGCATAGGAACTTTAGACTTGAATTATTTTCTTCACTTCTATACAATAGTAGGTGCGAAGGAGAAAAAAAGATTCCATTTAATTTATAGAAACTGTATAAAGTTTATAGAGTCTCTACCATCGTCTCAAATGAAAAGGTTGTGGAGAAGAGAAGCTGTACTGAAACTGGGAGGTCCGCAAAGGTGGAGAAGAATAACAGTTAAAGGCACACATCAGTAAATACCTGTGCTGAACTTTTCCCATTAACTCTACCGTAGAGCATATGGACTGCATTAAGGGTTTGTCTGCCTTAGGGATTTTATAAACACATTTCCTCCCCTTTCCTCTTCCCCATCCAGTTACTATTGCTTTAGACTACTACAGAATCAAATAGTGTCCATTCTGGGGTCATTGTTCTTACTGGAAAGAGGCTGTTTGCTGTAGAAATGTTCACTGATTAGTATCAGAAACCTGTGTATATATGTGTCGTGGTTTAACCCCAGCCAGCAACTAAGCACCATGCAGCTGCTCACTCACTTCCCTCCCTACCCAGTGGAATGGGGGAAAGAATCAGGGGAAAAAAGTAAAACTCATGGGTTGAGATAAAGACAGTTTAACAGAACAGAAAGGAAGAAAATAGTAATGATAATAATAATAAAAATGACAATAATAATAATAATGATAATAATAATAATAATAAAATGACAATAAGAAGAAGAATAAGAATTGGAATATACAAAACAAGTGATGCACAATGCAATTGCTCACCACTCGCCAACCGATGCCCAGTTCATTCCTGAGCAGTGATCCCCCCAGCCCCACTCCCCCCCCCAGTTTATATACTAGATGTGACGTCCCATGGTATGGAATACCCCTTTGGCCAGTTTGGGTCAGCTGTCCTGCCTGTGTCCTCCCAGCTTCTTGTGCCCCTCCAGCCTTCTTGCTGGCTGGGCATCAGAAGCTGAAAAATCCTTCACTTAGTCTAAACACCACTTAGCAACAACTGAAAACATTAGTGTGTTATCAACATTCTTCTCATACTAAATCCAAAACATAGCACTATACCAGCTACTAGAAAGAAGATTAACTCTATCCCAGCCGAAAGCAGGACAATGTTCAAGTACTTTCCTGAATGTGCTTTTTTTTTTTTTTTTTTTTGCTGTGTTAGCTCCCTGAAGCAGTAATACCAGCTTGGCTCATCCATCCTTTCAGGCATATGTGCAACTCTAATTTGCATTGATGGCAGAATTTCTGCAGCAAAATCAGGAGCCAATGTGTGCTCAGTTTTATGGATGATCTGTAAATAAACACAGCTCTCTTTTGCATCCTTATTGACCGTGAAAATGAAGGTTACCAAAGCGACTGGTGAAAAACAGTATCCAAAAACAAGAAACCAAGCCTCTGATGAAATCAGAAAACATTAATTTTGCTTCTGTGTACCCTTCTGTGCTTCCTGTTTGATTTTGGTTGACACTGGACGTCTGTATATCCAGCCCATTTGATAAGGTCTCCTGCTCTCCCCGAAACCTGGCACTGCCCATCTGAGCATTCCTGAGCATTTCGGACAAGCTTAAGAAAGAGGTGGCCCCATTGCCTGCCGCTAGCTCCTGCGCCTGTTCTGCCTTCCCCTTTGCACCAACACACGTATTTGAACGTAAAGAAGTGTATCTGGGAACGGATCTGGCTTAACGTTAACCTCCACCCACCCTGAAAAGTTAATTTTAACCGATTGATTGTGGAAGTTACACCCTAGGTGACACATAGCACTTCTGCTGCTCAGCCGTGGATGTGTGAGTGCATGGAAAGCCAGTTCTGGGGTCAAGGTGCTGAAGGAAGGGTAGACCAAGAAAGATGTGTCACGTCTCTTAGTTTATTGTACTTTGAGATTTGTAGGTGGTAAATGCTGTGGGTTTTTTACAGATATTCTGGAACCCTAATATAATTTACAGTTTCATTTGTAGAGAGCTGTTTCAAATCTGTGCACATTCTTCTAAGATATTTTAAAAGAAAAGCCAACAGCAATAATTAGTTTGGCATTTTCCATGTTTTCTAAAGCACTTAAGGGGTAATGACTTTTTTTAACCAATCTTACATAAAATCAGGTTTTACAGGAATAAGAGGACTTAAAAGGCCTGAAGGGCCATCAGTGACAAATGTAATTCATGCTGAAAGCTCTATTCCAATGCATCAAAATGAGGAAAACAATTATACATCTGATTAGAGGCTGCTGACCCTTCAGTTAAAATGATCAAAAAGAACAATATTAAAATTTGATTTACGGAAGCTACTACTTAGCCTATAATTAGTCTGACCAATAAAAACAAACCAGACTTCTACAGAATGTGATTTCCCAGCAGATAGGTTAGCTATTTTTGTAGGGCTGAAGAAACACAAAATGGTTTAAAAATATATTTGATATGCTCTATGAGTAAATTGAAATACAGCATATAACTAGTTTTAATGGGTTTTGTTCATAAATTGCCAGATTTCCTTAATTCAAGTGAAATTTGAGAACCACATGAGAATAATTGTCTCTAAAATGAAATATTACTGTGTCAGTCTACTTCATTTATATTAAATATATGGTCTAATTTTTTATATTAGAAGGTAAAAGAAAGTTGGTCAGTAATATGATTCCCCTTACACTTTTGCTGTAGTTTACTATGGAAACGGATTCAGGAAATGGCAGATGTGATTAAAAACTCTTCAGCTGTCCCAAGAGCTGTTTGTACAGCACCTAGCATACAGCACTTCTGGCAAGGAACAGGCGCTCCTCGTCTTCCTGCAACAGAAATGAAATGATTCTTCAATGTAGGGACTTGGAGTTTTGATTTTAAATGCACTAGTTAGGAGATTGGGAAGATGAGATTTGATGAGGCTTTTCCATTCATAAGAATGAAGACAAAATTGTTGTGTTGGCTAATGCGGTCCTGTTTCCGTGTGTATGCAAGTAAGTACATTGGAATCCAGGCCAGCCCAATTTGCATGAGGGTGTCGGAGCAATAATCCTATAAATTGACATAGAAGGGTCAAGCTGCCTGCTGAGAGGCTAACATCACTGGAGAGCTGTGGACGACACATAAATGTTCACCTCTGAAAAGCTACATTGAAGACAGCAAAACTAAGAGAGATTTCTTCCTACGTCCTTTAGAATGCATCTACAAGCGTATAGCTCATGTCTGAGCAAAGAAGTTGAATAAAAAGCACCGTCGCTCAACCTTATATCTCCCAATTTGGAATATATTTGTTTTATTCACAGGGCTGTCATGAATTCTGACTTTTTTGTGCATCGGTTTTTGAAATTTCCTACCAGCTTTCCCTCTTGTGGAAACTTAATTGCTGTTTTGTGTTTCTGGTATTTCTAGTGGAACGGGAAAATGTACAGAAGAGGACCTTTACCAGATGGATAAACCTACATTTGGGAAAGGTAAGACTGACAAACAGTCTTGATGTTGAGATACAAGGACACAACCATAGATAGATTGCAGCTAATTCCTTTTAAAGTAGTTAAAATTTAGAAACAAAATTGACTTCTATGCATATGGGGACATTTGGAGGAGAATGAGGGAAAGCTGAAAGCATATTTCTGAGTAAATTAACATTGCTTTTCAGGCACAACGAATGCTTGGCTGGCTTTAGTTCATCTCAGGTGCAATTAAGTCTTTAATGCTACTGACTGTTATCATGAGACTAGAATTTTCCCACAGAACGTACCCACATAAAATCAAATGTGGTTGAGGCTGCTCTGAGGTGATGATGACTGTGTTCTTCCCTGGACTGGAAGTTCAAACATCTGAGGCATCATGGCCAAAGACAGATGTTCTTCAGAACCTGGCTTCATCCCAGATCTGCAGATGGGAAACATTAATTCCTTGTCAGTCGTGTTTTGCGGGGGCTGTATGATGGGATCTTTACATATCCACTTACACTGGAGAACTAATTTTTGGACATCACTTGATATTTTTAAGATGTAATTGTTTCTTAATCATACCATAATATGGCTATTAAACCTAATTTACTGTTCTTATTGATAGCAGATAAGTACTAACTCTCCTGAGTAGTCTGCCATCCAGAGAACAATTTTCCTGCTGTTGAGGATGAAAAGAAAAAAAAATTCTTAATATTACCGAGACAGCAGCAATGCTTAGTGCAGGATCAAGGAATGAGACCAGCTTCCTGATCTAGACGAAGACCCAGCTTGGACTGCGATTTGAGATTCACCACGCTTTTAGTATCTGTGGCTAAATTTCACGAAGTACAGACTGGAACTAAGTTTGGGCTACAAGCTGACTCAGTTTAGCTCCTGTAGTTCTTGGGAAGTGATTGCATTTCAGACATAGTAAAGTAAAGGGGTTTTAGAAGAAAGGCATCACATATATAGCTGCTTAAGTCCACTACTCTGCAGTGAGTGTTGCTGAAGGAGTAAAGGGATCCTCTTAAATCTCACTGGAAAATCAGAATAAGGCTAGTTGGAAATGTTTTGACTAGCAATTGCTCCCAAAGGTCTCTCAGAACAAAGACAGTGTTACATGATGCCTTCGTGAATCAGGCTCTAGGGCTTTAAAATAACTGCAATTTTGGAAGTTGTCAAAAAGGGTTGTCAGATATGTGACTGTGGAGAAGCTCTTTGATTTACAGAAGGAATTAGATCATGAAAAGGCTGTAGGGTGCTGTTAATTCTGCCATGCCAAGCATATGAAGTCTTAGAAACTTTGTGGGCAGGTGAACTGTTTTCTCTGGAGTGCATACAAGTTTTTTTCCTCTCTGCTTCAACAAAGAAAAATGCTTTTCTGAAGAAAGGACAAAAGTCTGCTGCTATACTGGAGTTTTTCCTGGAAGTGGCATAATAAACATACCTGTGTAAATAATGAGAGCTTCGCTAAAGCTCTCTCTAATTACAGGTGATTCCCCAAGGACACCCACTGAGGAAGGTGGCTTCTGCCTTTATCCTCAAAGAAGCACTTCTTGCAGAATGGCTTGTTTCTTTTAAAGGCAGCAGTGAAATTGTCTTCCTGTACTTCTTCAGGAAACTTATGGTGTGGTGCATCCCCTTTTAGAGGAGACCATCCCATTTGGGTCATCTTTTGAGAGGAGCTGGCTCTGCTGGTCATGGGATAATTGGGAGTGGTCTGCATCTTCCGAGTTCTGGTTGTTCTTGTCTTAAGTACTGAAAGAATAAAAAAGGTTTGGGTTTGAGGCTTTCAGATAGGTTATTTAATTTTGAAATGAATGATACTTTGCTTGCTTTCAGTAGGGAGCATCGTTGAGTACTCTTGGCTAGATTAAAGACTAGTAACAAAAATGTATGGTCCCCATTTGCCTGAAGCAGTGTTTAATCAAACAGTAGTGCATTGCCCAACCACAGATAAAAAGATTGGGCTCTTTAGGGACATGTGAGTGAGTGACACCTGAACAGAGCATAATTGCTGCAGCTGAGACTACCCCTAAGGCCTGAGCTGACTTGGCTGTGTGCCTCAGTGCACACAGCATCAGACACCTCAGTAAAGTGAGGAGATGGTTCCCTTTGGAGGTTTGCTGAGAAGAGAGAGACACAATACAAGAAGTTGCTATTTAAAGTACTTAGAAAATACTGGGAAACAGAATGTCACCAGCAGAAACCTTACAGAGGAGACAGGACATTGTGGCCAGCTGGACCACGGTCTTATTTCAGCATAAAATGGGATTTGCTTCTGCTGGACTTGTCTTAGTCTGAGGGATCAGCACCCAATCCTTAGGTGGTCGCTTCCTAGGCAGAGTATTTAGGGTGAGGTTCTGTTATGGAAAATCTGAAATAAGTCCTTGTCTGATCTCAATTACACGAGTACTATATCTCAGTTTTAGCTCCGACATTCCTAGGACAGAATTGCCACCGATGTGAAGAATAGTCAGCCCTTTCTTCCTGCAGGCTATGATTTACTTCTAGGACCTCTGTCTTGTAAAATTCTCCTTCTTACTCTCTGAAATCATGGTGACTTACCAAGCAGTACTGCTTTAAAAGCTACCTGGTTTTTTTTCTTCACAGTGCAAGCCTCCTCTGAAAGTAAAAGACTTGTTTATTGATATACAAGATGGCAAAATCTTGATGGCGCTACTGGAAGTCCTGTCAGGACAAAAGCTGGTATGTATACAAGAGCAAGAAACCTCCTTAGGTATGGAGCTCTGTGTGTTATGAGCAACAGTATAAGGACATCCAAGGAATAAGGCTGAATTTGATCCCATGTCTTCTGTATAGTAATAAGAATTTCAGCAACTTTGTTGTGATTTCCTTATGTTACAGTCTGGTGTCCTGAGTTGTAACTTAGATTTCAAGGAAATATATAACAGTGAGGTGTAAATGGTGTGTGATCAGTGTAAATGTTCCTACCCCTCAGGTTTTTTTAAGGCTTTAATACATTAATGCTCACATACTCCATTTGGAGATCACCCAAGTCACGTTAGCAGGAACAGACATATTTGCTATATTATTTTTTTAATCCATAAATTCTGTTTCTATTTTGTCTAAGATCATTATGACACTTAATAGGTGTGCTGATGCTTGGTGTAGTTGTGAGTTTAGTTCTGGTATCCTGGCTCAGGTTCCATTAGTCTTACTGATATGGTCTAAATCAGAAGGGCAAAGCTTCACTTATGAGAATCTTTTTCTCTCCTCCTCTCTTTGTAAGAGCTGTATAAAGTTCCACATACCAGAAATGGAAACACCCAGTGCAAATACAAATGACCAGTTACAGTTGACTTCTTTAATGCTTTCTTTCTACATCAGTCTTGTCAGCAAGTACGCTCTCCTGTGTGGGTATTACACTTGGATAAGATGAGACTCCTGTTCTGCAGCTGCCTCACCACTGCAGATGCACTTGCAATCGCCTGGTGATGCTCTACAGTGACTGAACCATCTGCATACTGCAGCGTGAATGGCCACTGTGGTCATACACTCAGAACAGCCTATTTTTTAATATTCTTGCAGTTTTGGGGAGCTGTAGCAGAAGTGGCAGTGTCTCTGTGGGCATTCACACAGATTGCATTGAGAGCCAGGCTGGAAAGGAATTGAAGGGGGAGACACATCATGGTAAACCTTAGGCTATGCCCCGGGAGGTCAGGGAGGAGGGCAGGGAAGGAGGTAAGGTCAGCTGGCCAAACTTGTTGTGCTGACAGTTAGGTGTTCCTGCACGCATGTGATAAAAACAGTGTGCCAAAGTAGAACTGCAGGCAGACAGGCATGCAATGAATTTGTTTCATTTCTGCCAAAGTGGAGGCTTCTGCCTCCCACCTGCCTGTGCCTGCTATGGAAACTGCTCACTCTTCTTAATTAGCATCATCTAATTTAATGCAAGACAAAAAAAATCTATTACTACAAATTTTCAGGTAAATTTGACCCTGTGACTGAACATGGTTGGGGAGTGATTACGTAAATAATCAACGTGGCAGGTCCAAGAGAGTAATAACTTCTGGAGAGCAGGAACGCTGGTTGCTAACCCTGCTTTGCTACAGCAAGGGCAGATCATGTAGTTGAAGCACTTTACTGATCAGAGATGGCCATAATTTTACATAGGTAGATTTCCTTAGCTTTATTTTGCTTCTGTGTTTGTAGCTTTTTAAGCTTCGTATGACGTGGTGAGTAATTCCACCATTTTTAAAAACAGTGTGGCTCTTATTTTTTTCTAGATGCACGAATACAAATCTTCAACCCATCGCATTTTTCGTTTGAACAACATAGCCAAAGCACTTAAGTTCTTGGAGGACAGTAATGTGAGTATTTCCAAAGGCTGGTCTTCTCTGGATGTATTTTGCAAATTGTAATTGTTGTAATTGTAATTAGTCTGATGCACTGCATGTACATAAGAGGAATGTACCACTTAAAGGCACTGTGACTTACCCTAGCAGCAAGGCTGAAAAGCCACATAAAAATGCACAATGAGAACACCGACAGAGTCTAAAACAAGGATTATTTGTTCATTTTATAATGTAAAAGTTCAACAGGATTAAAGGATCAGGAACCCAATATTAAAAGAAAATAAAAAGAAATGCAAGTAATTTTTATGAACTGGGACTTAGTCGCATTACTTCAGTTACATTGAAGGTAGATGACTCTCTTCCATCAGAAATACTTTCAGTATTACATATCATGTATTTATCTGGTAAACTGCTGCAGCAGCTAATCATGAGTCAAAGGTAAGAGAAAATTAAATCTGGGAACATGATAAATAACATAAATGCATAATTCCAGGAATCAAAACCTTATAAGGATATAACTTCCCTCATAGTCACTGTGGCACTACTGCAACATCACTTCCTAACGTTCTAAGTGATCAAGCAAGAACAGACCCTGTAGCTTGAAATGATTCATTACTTTTTCTATTTCTCCCATTAGGCCTTTATTCCAAAGCCCTATGGATGTGGCCTGTGTCTTGAAAACTCTCTGCTCCTGAAAAATGTTGAAAAGTAATGGGGTCGAGAGAAGTCCTAGCCATATAACAACTCATATACATGGTATACCTAGATCTTTCAGAAAGAGAAAACAAATATTGGACTATGTCCTATAAAGGACTGCAGCAGGGTTTAAACTTTATGGGTGAGGAGGGATCCGGTGTGTGCACAGGGGCAAAACCCTGCCTTGCATGGAATGCCACAACAGCAGTTGATGTCACTTTGCTGCTTCCCTGCAATGAGCTTAGCTCTTGTTCCAGAGATCCTGCAGCAGTGCTAGTCATGCAGGAGAGTCACTGCAAAGCTCAGTGCAGGAATGAGTGTGATGTGAGGTCTTAGTAGATCTCTTACGACCTTGTAGATGTGGGAGGTTTAACCTCCTTTGCCTTTTTCCCCAGGAGAGGATGTGAAAGGTCAAGAAGTTGTCCAGTAACTTCCAGGTGTTCGAGTCTCCTTTTGGAAACTCCACCAGTAGGGGCTGATCTGGCCCTCAATGTCTATGTCTACATGTCCTGCTAGAGAACTGCTAAGAAGTATTTTACGTGTTCACAGATTTCTTAGCAGTTTCCCAGTTGATGCTTTCTACCCAAATCCGGCTAAGGCCCACTGGCAGATGAGATTTTTTCTCTCTGTTGACATCAACACATTGCAGAGCTGCAGCTGAAGCGTGTCTGGTTGCCAGGACCTCGCTAGGGGACAATCTAGAACCTCAATGAGCAGGGCCAGGGAGGAGGAGCCTTGGACACAGGCGGCCTTTTAATTAGTAGTGCTAAAACACCTACTTTTCTGTGGATTTCTTGTTTCCTTAAGAGTAAGCAGTCAGTATCTTCTAGCCAAGTATCTCTACTGGGCTGGGTGACAAACATAAGCAGCAGTAAGAGGACAGAGCTGACACTGAGAACAGTCTAATGATAAATGCCACTTGCTCCCCATTTTGGAGAAACTGCTGTTCAGATGTACTAGATCTTAAAGGTTTTCCCATGCCAAATACCTTGGAGCTAGCAAGAAATGTGAGCCTTGAAATATGACAGCTAGAGGTATCTTCTTGCTAAGATTGAAAACTGTTGTGCAAACCACTAGATAAAAAGTTATTTTGCTTTCCTTTTTTCAGTCTAACCAAACCAGTTAGTGAAGGGTGGTGATGAAAGTGTTGGCAAAATGCCTTGGCTGCCAAGACCTTCAGGGTTAGATATTAAACCACAGTGGGTGGAACCCATCAGTGTAGCTTCTGTGGAACTGGGGCAGCAGGGTAAAGCACTGCTAACTGATTCATCATGTACAGGGTTTCCAAGTGATAAATGGGCTGTATGCTGGGCTTTAACTCGGTCTGGGTGCCATGTGCAGTACTGACAGCTTCCTTGCTTCCTCCCTCCTCCATGACCTTTGCCAAAACCAACTCTGTGTTGTCTAAGAGAATAACATCCTGGTGTTATCAGGTGGAAGAAACCTCACTGTGGGAAAGTCTAGTTTGCTTGTAGTAAGCAACCCTATCCTTTTGCTAACTGATTTAATCAGAACTCTGTTACAAGCTGTGTAAGGTGAGATAAGCAAGGAGAAAGGAGATGCATAGCAAAACAGAACTAAGCAGCCCTTATTTGGATTTTCATTTTTGTACAAGAAGTGACTCTCTACTTTTTAAGAATAGGATCCACTGGAGGGGGCACCATCTTGTTCCATTTTTGTATGGAGGAAACACATTTGTGGTCTTGAGGCTGCAGAACTGGGCTCACTTCTGTTTTGCAGACTGTGATGGGGGCTTGAGATAAGAGTTCCATGAGCAAGGTGGTTGAGATCAGGGAAAACTATCATTAACACAAGATTTCAGTATTGCTTTTTGGCTGGCCAGTCAGTGGCAGAAGTGTTCTGGACATATCCAGTAGTCTCAGTGCATTTTTTGCATTTAGCTTGCTTCTTTGAATTTGGCTCTGAATTTATGGTCTCTTCTACAGGTAAAGCTTGTTAGCATTGATGCAGCAGAAATAGCAGATGGAAATTCTTCCCTGGTACTTGGGCTAATATGGAATATAATCTTGTTTTTTCAGGTAATAAAACTTTAATACTTTGATCATAAGTGAACAGTCTTCATGGTATCAATCTATTCCAGCTGAATATTGATTTTTAAATTGATTTTTAATCTTAAAGAACATAATTAAGCATGCTAAACCTGGGCTTTTCCCTCCTAATACATGCTAATTTTATACCTGCAGCTGCTTTCATTTTACTTCATTGGACCTATTTTGGTGTAAATAGGAGACAGTTCAAGGCCTCATTTGACTTGGACCAGAATTAGAACTTTGGATTACTACTTTACCTTCTCTCCTGTGCCTTCCCAGGGTTCTGTTCCAGATTCCCTGGATCTGAACCAACATCTCGGGTTTGATTCCAGGTCACGGTTTATTTTCAATAACCTTTTCTTGATTTGGTCCAATTTAGTGGGAAATTCCATGCAGAATCACTGATCTCCAGAGACTTACTCATCATGGAAAAAATTCACAACTGATGTAGATGGCCAAATGAAAGATCTTGAAGGGCTTGGAACTGATAAAACTGATTTGAGCCTGAAAATTGGTTTAGCCCCAGGCTTAGATTAAAACTGCTCCCTAACCTACACGTATTTTGAAAATGACCTTCTAGACAATACCAAATTCTAATGAACAGACAGAGATGGAGGGAGGGTTCTGCAACTCTCGTAAGACTGTGAGGCTCCTTCATTGTCTTGGGGTCATTTCAGAAATGGCTATAGGTTTAAAAAAATCATCTGGAAGTTGCACTGGGGTTTCTCGCCCTGGCTGAGCTCCTCAAGCTGAACAGTGCTGCACAGCACCAGTTTGGCCAGACGGACTCGCAGGCAGAGATGGTGCGACCAGAATCTGTCGCCCCGGCAGCAGAGGGCATGGGGGACCTAAGAGCAGCAGAGTGGATAATTTGGGCTCAAATGTCAATGCTGACCAAGGACAGGAGTGCTGCTGCAGGTCACCATTTCTTGGCTAAAAATATTCACTCAAGCAAGTCCTGTGAAGAGAACAATTCTAGTGAAACTAATTTTTCATTCAAGGACACGTTTTTTTGCTTTTTGTTTAATCCGAATTTGCCCAGTTCAGCCTGAACTGATACTTGCCCTGTCTGTTTCCTGGGGTTGCCAGCTGGGCTGCTGCTGGCTGGCACGCCTGTGCAATACAAGTCAAGAGTTATAATGGCCAGGTCTATAATTACCTCTTAAAATTCAGTTATGGCGCTGTTACCTTTAAAGTTTGCATGAAAACAAGCACTGAGTTCTCCGTGCAGCTGGTGTTAAACCAGAGCATTGCGTGTTTCACCTTTCATTACAGATTAAGGAGCTGACAGGCAACCTCAACAGGAACTCCTCCTCCTCCAGCCTGTCCTCCGGGCCCAGCGGTCCGGAGTCAGACACATCCCACCCCAGCACTCCCAGCGTGGAGAGAAACATGTCCATTACAGTGAAGGATCAGCGGAAAGCCATCAGAGCCCTTCTAATCTGGGTTCAGAGGAAAACCAGAAAGTAAGCTAACAAACCCTTGTATAAAACGGTGTTTTGCCACCTGCCCTTTTGAAGCTGAGTCTCTTTTCTCTCTTCTGCCCCGTGTGCACATTACCGTGTGCTGTGGCTTCTTCTGCTTTTGAAGTTTGCAAGCGTACGGTCTCTGCAGGGGGGTATACCACAACGGCCGTGTGTCTACAGCGGCTGTCTGACCTTGAAGCCGTATGCATTGCTGGCTTCATGATTTGAGCGTTAAATGTTAACTTGAACTAATCTGCTTGGCACTGTTTAAAACAGGATTGTTCCCTCCTCCCCCTGCCCCCCGGCTTTCGTGCAGTCTATTTGATATCTTTTGCTAATTAAAGCGTCGGCATAAACAAGGGTTGAACTGAAAAAAATAAATATATTGAAAGACTTCAGCAACAGCCTTTTAAAGTAAGCAGCAGCCCTGAGGGAACTTCTCTGTGTGCTGCAGAGTGCCTTGAAGGACAGAGCACCTGTTAAGAGTCCCTCTTTCCTCAGAATTAAAGAGGGGAAGGGGGTGAACCTTAAGTTGCTTCTCATGAATGTGTAACATTTGGGTCCAGTTCCCTTGCTCTACATGTCTCTCTCCTCTTCAATAAAAAAGTAGTTATTTCAGCAAAGCATTTTGTCTAGTAATGCTTTAACCTGGTAGAGTTACTGTTGGGTTAAAAAACTTTAGTGTGAGATGTATAGTGCACGTGTAAATGCTTGGAGTATATTTTACATATATTATTATCTGAAGTGATGGCTGCCAGAGAGTTTTAAAGAGGGCAAGGGTCAAACTTACTTATACAAGTTGGATAGCTGAATATTTGGCATTTTTGTCCCTTGATGGATTTATATGTCCAAATCTGCCTGTGAACACAAATGTTCTATGTCTAGTGTTGAAGATACGCATTTACATCTTAAATACTTGGTCCTGTGGGCCACATCATCTCTTGGTTATCTCCAGTGAAGCTAAGGGTGCTTGTTGTGCAGATAAACTTGTCCCATTGAGATCCGTAGTTCACTGCTGCCAGTGCAGACCTTAGAGGAAGCATGGTTTTAGTCCCAAAATAATTCTGATATTGTCACTAACAGGGAGGTGGTACAAGGAAAGTGAGGACCAGAGAAGTAAAGGCCATAGACTTTTCAGTCCAGTCAAAGAGTACAAATTGAGAACATCTAATAGGAGAAAATTGTTCTTGCAACTGGTCTATTAAAAACATAATAGCGTCGTTATAATCCTGTTATCCAATGACCTGTGCAGAACTTTCTCTTCTGGAGCTGTATTTCATTGCAAGTTTGATGGTTGTTTTTTCCTCCAAAACTTTGGGCATCTAGCACACTTGTGGTTTATACATATACTGATACCATTTGCATTTGGCAAAGCACAGTTTTCTGCTATAGAAGGCCAAGTACACAGGAATGTGAATCATTTATGCTTATGTGTTTAAATATTTAAGTGTTGGCAGTCTTCCCAAACTCTGGCATTAAAATGCTGGAGAGCAACAGAAACAGGAATCACAGAGACATTTGGTTTTGTGAATGTTAAATGTGGTTGCTGAGTTCTTGAGGGCTTTGTTTTTACTAACTACTTCCTACAAGCAGGTTGATGTCAGCTGTTAGCCATACTGATCCAGTTTGTGAATCCTTGTGTTTTATGGATGTATTCTGTGTGTTTTGAAATCCAAAAAGATCTCAGATGTGACTAGTGCAACTCAGAAACCTTACTTTTAACTTTCAGGAGTCTTTGAAAATTATGATGCCTTTACTTTGGATTTTGTAACAGCACCACTGTAATTCTGTTCAGGTACGGTGTTGCAGTTCAGGACTTTGCCAGCAGTTGGAGGAGTGGTCTTGCTTTCTTAGCTATCATAAAAGCAATAGACTGTACGTTGGTAGACATGAAGCAAGCACTGGAGAAATCATCTCGAGAAAACCTGGAGGATGCTTTCAGCATAGCACAAAATAAGTTGGGTGTTCCTCGACTCCTAGAACCAGAAGGTAAAATGCCTACATCAATTTTGTTGGGTAACATTCAAACTGTAATGAATTCATGAATGTTGCATTGTGATACCTACAAAAAACCTCCCAGTGATTACGCTGTTAATGTGATCAGTGTGTTGGGCTGATTGATAAGAATAATAAAAATGAATTGGTCACTGGCTTATAGTTGTGTGCTTCCAGTCATATTTGTAAGCTCCTTGGTGGCAGAGATCTTACCATAGTTTTAGCTATGTACGCTGGTCCTGGTTAATGTTTAGATGCTATGTGACAACTGCATTACTAGTGAGTATTAATCACCACCCTGTCGGCCTAAGAAGCGTCTCAATGCATTAGCACCGTTTCATAATGCCTACAGTCTGCAGAGACTAAATGTCACTCCATGATGAAGTATGAGAGTCTGCCATACCGGGAAAATGGGTAGATACGTTTCAAATGTATTTGCATCTCCCAGTTTTTCCTTTACAACGCATCTGTGCACACATATATATTTATATATCTAAATATCAGCATATATGTTTGTATATAAATACATGTATATAAATGGAGCTGCTTCTTGCAGTGTTTTTCACTGAACTCTACTAGACAGGTGTTAGGCCTTGATTTTATAATTGAAAGCACAGATTGGTTGTTTGTGCTTTCATGGGTCACCTGTTAGAAGACTGGGCCATCCTGCTAAAAATAAACCTCTGTGCTGTCACTCAACAAGATCACTGTCTAGTGACAACGACATAAATGACAGTATGAAGCTGGATGAAAAGGGACCCTGAGCAGGGTTTGGTATGTGTTTGGAAACAGGAAAAAATTAATGTGAATAAGATGTTAAGAACTCTTTTGAGTACCATCAACAGTGAAAAGTATGTCTCTTATCTGTCAGAAAAAGAAAAGCATTTGTAGCTGTTATTTCTCTCATCATAAAGGCGTAAATGTCTGATGATCTGTTCCACTGCAAGGGTGTTCTAAATCCATGTGTGCTCAAGCCCCTTGTGTCTTGTCTCCACAGATATCATGGTGGAATCACCCGATGAACAGTCAATTGTGACATACGTGGCACAATTTCTGGAACACTTCCCAGAGCTGGAAGGGGTATGTGTTTACTGCTACATCACATCATTTTCTTAATTTGCTTTGGTGTACTTAATAAAGTCAGATATTGCTGTATTTATCTTCTAGGTTTCTTTCTAAGCTATTTAAAATAAACCACAAACTCAGATTTTATTTTTCACATTTTTCTTAAATCCAGTCAAATGGGCTTTCATTGGCGATTGCTAAAATGCTTTAGATAGATAGAATTATGCTTGTAAACATTTACATCCAATTATAACTTTCAGAGGTTAGAACTGGTTACATAGGGCACTACTACTTTGCTATATTAGTCTTAAATAATGCTGAAATTTATTCCTTCAACTATGATGATTCATTGGACTTTGAATTTCATTTTGACTTTTGTCTTCTCAAGTTTGAGGCCCACAGTCAATCTGAATTTAGCAGATATCAGACACAAGATAGCAGAGGCTGAATCTTGTCAATGCAGCAGTCAATAGCACTCATTGTAAGCATGAAATAAACTGCAGCTTAAAGGACCAGGACTTTAATGCAGGCTATCAAAAATAAAGAATTGAGGAGCAAACAGGGACTGACAGTGTGAGGGACTGACAAAGGTCTTCTGGAGAAACAGAGGATAAACTTGGAGAGGAATAAATGATAGGAGACAGAGATGAATACATAACAACTGAGGAGTAGGCTTGTCTGCATTCTAATCTTCCTGTACAAGTGGCTTCTTGACGTTGAGCTTTGTTCAAGTCACTTGACTTGCCAAATTGGTTTCCCTACTTTCAAAATAAGTGAGTCATTAATTGGCCATTCACAACGTAGTGGGATGATGGGCTGGGTAGTTATTCTTTCTGGAGTGTTTGGGAAAAGTAAAATGGTATCTGAGGTATGATTTGTCTTTTAATGGTGTATCATCACTTATAGGAAGACTTTACAGATCCTGACAAGGAGCTTCCAATTGAGTCCACGTATGTCCACATCAAAGACACACCTTCAGAAAAGGAAGGCAAAATCTTGATTTTAAGTGAAAGTGAAGAAAACATGTATACTGTTAATCACGAAAGGAGTCATCCAGCTCCTCCAAAGGTTCATATTCATGACACCCCTGAGAGAATTCCGTCAGAAACCATTGCTGAAAAATGTAATGGGAAATTGAGTCAAGTGTTAGGTGATTCACAGGAAACTTCTGAAGAGGAGCCTCAGAGGCCTACCTCACTGAAAATCACAGGATCTGTCAGTTTTGAATCCAATTCCTCTTGGGAGGTTCTAAGTGATAAATTCATGCCAGGTGAAGGGGGCATATCTGATGATCCACTGAAACAGAACGATGACCTTTCTCCAGCTGTTCTGACAGATCAGAAAAATTCTGCTGACTCTTTTGAAGACTACTCTGAAGAATTAACTAAAGAAACCTCTACTGAATATGACAACGAAACTAAGAGCCTTTCAGCCAACACTTCTTCTTTGAGTCCATTATCCTGGACTTCAGGTATACTTACAGATGAATCTATAAATAAAGTAGAAGAGAGCAAACCCCAGAATTCAGTTCTTTTACCAGAAGGTACCTCAAAACAAGAAGATACACATAAGTATGTTCTTCATCTAAATGAGGAAATACTGAAGCTTCCACAAAATGAACATACAAAGCAATCACCTGTCTTTGAGACAATAGAAACTAACCATTCTTCACTGAATGGTTCTGATCTCAAAAGCCAAGAACTATCTACAGAGCCTGAAGCATCTGATGACTCTCTCTCAGATGTACCCAAAAATCCAGAAGACCTGGACAGCTGTGATGAAGTTGAGTCTTCAGCTGAAGTGCTACCCAGTTCTTCGAAAGTATCTGTGATACCCCACGATCTCTTTTATTATCCACATTATAATGTTCCCATTTCAGCAGTTTTGAATGCTTACCTTGAGCCTTGTATTGAAGGTTATGGTACTGGAAATGACAAATCTTCTTCTGAAACAGTAACAAGTGTTTTACATGAGAAGGGCTTACCAGAACAGAACTACAAGGAAGATGTTCCAGACCCAGACTTAGGGAATAAGCTAGGTGTCCCTCCATCAGAAATGGATACTGAGGATGGCGAGGAGGACACAACAGATACTAACAGTCACATGAATTCTTTCGATGAAAAAGAAGTGCCATTACTAGTAGGAGAAGAGTTAGAAATTGAAAAAGATGGCAAAAAGGCTGCCAACCATCAAGATTCCACCATTCCACAACACCCTGAGGTATTTTATTTATTACCAGCATTTCTTTGTGTATATATGGAGGATTAGCATCTGACCTCAATGGTTTTCATTTGCTTTCGTTTTGCAGTGCTTTGGAGAAATATGTAAAATGTACTTGGTTTCCTGTCCAGTAATGCTGTTTGCCACAGCCCTCTACTGGAATGAATAGAATTGCAGATCCCTAAGAAGATCTGACATTAAAAGAGAGTATAAGCCTTAATACTAATAGTACTGCAAAAATGTGAATTTTAATTATGTTTTAAAGTAGTTTGAGGCTCCTGTGTAATCCCTGGGCATAAAAGATTATCACAGACGGTATTTTTAATAATTTGTAATGAGATGAACAGAAAGTAGTATTGTTGATTTAGAAAGGGTACAGGCAAAGGTAATTTTTGTCTGAATCCAAATAAGTTTGCCTATAAAAACTTAAACCAATTTGAGTAGGATAAGTTATGTGGGTAAAATGAAGGATTGTCTACACTGGAGGAGGAGAAATAGGGATTTTTGGTAATTATTCTGTGTATTGGATTTAGGCAATTTGCTACTCATCTCTTCTTGCAGACGCTGATTTTGGATTGTCTTACACGTTTTCCAGCGCAGTAATTTTAGACAGTGCTTTTCAGGAATAAGTGTCCATTTAATGTTACTCCACATGTTGCTTAGACAAGTTGCTTGACTAAAGTAATGAAGTCAATTTGCTGTTAGCTTCAAAGACTAATTGAGGATAAATTAAAAAAAATCTTAGTGGATTACTTCGAAGACCCATGTCCTGTCATGTCTTCTTACATAAAAAGAACTGACAACTAATTGTATGTATGTTGAACTGATGATACTTTATAGCTTAATGTATCCAAAATTATTTTCAAGAAATGAATTGCTTTTTACTCTCTTTAGTGAGACTTTCAGTCTTGTACTACATGCAATTTAACTTCTGAGTAGGCTACACCACTAAGATATTTAGAAGAGCAGGGAAGAAATCTTGTTGTCTAATGCAAAATATTTCTTAATTTCAACAGGCCATAGTAGAATATCTAGAGGATTTATCAGTAGCCATAAAGAGACCAGGAAAAAGTAGTAATAGGGAGGAAGAAGGGAAAAATACGATCAAAGCAGAAGACTTGCAAATCTCAGAAGTTGCTACTACTGCTCTGTCACAAGATAAACTGGAGGAAATTGCTGATTGTCAGGAATTTACCAGGTATTTCACATTAACTTTGTCTTAAGTACACCTAACTGCTATGAATGCCTGGTCTTTTGAAGTGTGCCCTGTCCACTGGATGTTTCTTGTAGACTTCTTTTAGGAGCAGTGTATTGGGACTCAATGGTTTCTTCCTGTGTTTATCTTAAACATGTTGAGTGATTCAGTGCCAGTAGGACTTGATTTGACTTTGCTACGAGAACTTTGCTATGCAAAACCCAACAGGAACCCCAGTGCATTTTGAACATGGCAGTGTTACAACTGTTTTTCCAAGAGAAAGAGTGTTTTGTAACATAGATTAAATAATTCATGTGCATTGTGACACCATGTGGAAGTGTGACATTGCTTCATTCCAACAGATATTTGTTGGCCTTTTTCTCTGTCTTGGAACAAGTGAACAAGGTTGTGGTAGGTTGACCTTGGCTGGCCACCAGGTGCCCACCAAGCCATTCTCTAACTCCCCATCCTCAGCAGGATGGGGGGAGAAAATAAGGTGAAGAACTAATGGGTCGAGGTAAAGGCAGTTTAATGCAAAAAAGCAAAGGCCATGTGTGGAAGCAAAGCAAAAGAGGACAAAAAAAAAAAATTATTCTCTACTTCCCATTAGCAGCCAATGTCCAGCCACTTCCTGGGAAGTAGGGTCTCAGTAGGCGTAGTGGTTGCTTCAGAAGACAAATGCCTTAATAATGAGTGTGTATGTGTCCCTTTGCCAGCTTCTTCTTTTCTCTTAGGCTTTATTGCTGAGCACAACATCATATGGTATGGAATATCCTTTTGGTCAGTTTGGGTCAGCTGTCCCGGCTATGTCCCCTCTCAACCTTTTGCCCAGCCCCAGCCTACTGGCCTTTGCAGGAGGGTTGGAGAGACAGCCTTGGTGCTGTGCGAGCACTGCTTAGCAATAGCTGAAACACTGGTGTGTTATCAGCACTGTTTTAGCTACAAATAGAAAGCACAGCACTATAGGGGCTGCTGTAGGGAAAGTTAACTGCACCCGAGCCAGACTCAGTACAGAGACACTCAGCTAATTTTACTCCATTCACTTCTGTTCCCTCTTATGTTCTAATTTAGTTCTTAGGTAATGTTTTTGAGTGGGACATGAACGGTGATTTGTTGATGCTTATCACTATAGCAGTCTAATGAACTTGAAAGAGTTTGTTTAGAAAAACCCATTGTCTCCTTCAAGCTCCCTGCAAAGTCTGTCAATTTTTTATTTATATAGATAGCCATAAAACCTGGGGTATACTCTCACTTAAATGTGAATGATGTCAAAGGTGCAAAAACCCTATCAGATACCATTTTTCAGAAAAGATTCCAATTTGAGCATATGGCTTTTTATCATGGGTCAGATTTTCACAAAGCTATTTTTTATAAAGTTACTGATAAATTCAAGTCCATATTCTAATATGTGCAACAATGCATATTTGTGGTTTTGCATAGCTTAAAACTAGCATGTGCAGTTGCAGTGGCTCTCTTTGAAGTCAAAACAAAACTTAGCTTTATGAATTTAAAAACTTTGCTTTTACATACATTTCAGAACCAGTGACAGTGATTCCAACATTTATCTCCGAAAAAGATCTCCTAATACTTCTGAGGAGGTAAGTATGTGGAAATTTACCTATTGCTGTTTTTCTACATCTCTTAAACTCCAAAAGTTCACATACTGTAAAAGCGTCTATTCTATATATAAAGCTCAGTGACAATACAAAAACCCTGTGACTTCTAATAATTTTCGTGCCAAAACCAGATATAGCTTAAAAGCTTTACTGAACTCTCCTAAATATATGGAACTGAACCTTACTGAACCTTGAACAAACCCACAAAGGAGCACCTAATACTACAATTAAATCTGTTATAACTTTGAGGCTTACTTCATCATAACTGTATAGCTGCAACATTTCGCTTCGTTGAAGCTGCCTTTATTTGATGCTCCAGTTTCTTTTAGTTTGTGCATTCTCTGTATGTATGTTGGTGTCCTGGTCACAGCCCTGCAAAAATGCTGGGTGTCTCCTGATGTGCACTTTTTATGAAAGATTGGGTTCTTTCCCTGTCCTTCATAGCAGCGGTGTATTATATTATCTGAATGGCAGCAGCTAACCCTATAATGTGAAACTGCATCCTTCAAGGCAGATGTAATTCACACTGGTTTCTTGAGAGCACACTATACAACTGAGCTCTGGATTTTTATTTTTTAAGTCAGAAGGAAGGGACAGCATCAACAAGCTGGGCACACTGAGCAAGGATAGGAATATGGCTCTTTTCAGCACAAAATAAAATTCTGACTGTCTTGGAGCTTTAAAGAAATGCTGCCACCAATGTTGAATGAAACGGAGATTTCACACAGATGCTTTAGTTTTGCAACACTGTCAGAGCTACTAGAAATATATATGAATGAGGAAAGCTTTATTCAACTGAATGAAAGTAGTTGAAAGCAAAAATATCTTATTTCACAACTTTTTGCCTTTTCTGTGTGTGTACCAGACTGCAGTTGTGGATGTGCTGGCAGGGAGTAAATTTATAAGCACACTTTCATTTTATTTGAGCAAACGTTAGACATACTCTGCATAAAATACACACACAATTACCATCTTTGTGAGATGCTGAATTTTATTCTTTTTACATAATCTATTCCTGGTTTGTTTAAGGAAACCTATGGTGTAAACGAGCAGAAGATGACGGATATGGATGAAAATCCATTAATCATCAGGTCAGTCATTCTTATTCAGACAAAGCCTTTTGCAAAGAATCCATAACTCCTAGGTACTTCAAACAATGTTACAAAGGGAAATGAAAATTAACTATAATGGTAGAGACTGGCTGGATGTCTTGTGTAACGGCTTGGAGTCCATATTTCCCATAGGTGTAAGATACAAAACTTCTTTATTGCTCAATCTCCCCCTTGACTAAAATGCTTTTTCCTGTCTTGAGAGGAAAGATTCAGCTGTCTAAGCAAGACTGTGAGCACTTTCCCCACATGGTGGATATTTCAGACCAGGAAAAGAGTGGGAGGACTTCAAATATGAGGCCCTCTGGCAGTGATGACTCTTTCCAGGTTTGGAAGACTGTCAAGACAATGTTTAGTGTGGTCAGTGTTAGGGAAAGACGATACTTCAGTGGAGTTCTGGCCTCTGTTAGAGCACCCATGAGTTTTTATAATTTGTATGTGTGTTTAGTTTAGATGTAGGGTGATGGATCCTGAACACAGAGTATGTATCCCTTTGGTATTAAGGTCTACATATCTATTAGAAACAAGGATTGCTTTAGGTTTTCCCTCTCAGTTGATACAGAATAGTACCTCCCAGAACTTCTAGTTAAAATGACGGTTGCATTTAAATACACAAAACACACAAAATATTATCAGGATCCAGTATCCTGGTCTCACTTATGCTTCTGTAAAAAAAATACATGAATACCTGTCACAGTTACGCCTGTTTGCAGACTGCTGATATTGAGTAAGTTTTGTGTAATACTCAGGTATATATCCAGTATAATATCTGAGCAAGTATGATGCCCCAAGCCAGAAAAAGGACTCATTGAAACAGGCCAAAAACCAGTTTTCTCCAAAAGTGGATTAAAAAAAGGTCTACCAGAGGGTGATTCATGTAGTATTATAAAATTATAAAATGAGTGTACCATCTCGTACCTTTTTAAATAAGACCTTTTCTTGTCTTCGTCAGAGCTCAGTGGTGCTGGCAAAGTCCATCAGGCTTTGCCCTTATGAACCTTATGAGCTGGAATTTTGGAAGGTTGGCATTTTGGAGTTGTCCTAGAAAACCCCAACTGCTAGTTGGTTTCTGGAAGTCTTGGGCTTTTTCTGTTTAATCTGTTTCTATTTAATTCTGTTTAATCTTCTGGTGTCTGACATGAGCAGCTCTGAAAGTTGATGATTTGGTGAAAGTATATCAAGTCAGATACAAGTCAAGTAAAATTGTGGAAGTGTGATATGTGTTGCCCAGAGCTATGTTTACTGTTCTGAATATAAAAGGGCATCTTTTTGACTGATGGAAATCACCTTACATCAAAGGACTGTACTGTAATGGCATGTATTTAAACTACCTGAGAATTTGTCCGGAGTTTTCGGAGGATTAATTGCTATGTACATTTGCTCCCGGGGGAACACACTGTTACAGCCCATTATGCACCTCCTAGTCTAACTTGCACTCCAACTGACTAGATTGAAATGGTTCATTAAACCGCTGTCTTTTAGTCTACCCTCTGATCTTTACAGTAAATATTAACAGTGAGGGTTTCTTCTTCTTTTTCCTGCCTCTTATCAAATTCTCTCCTGTTTTCAGGAAGAAAAAGGACTTGGAAGCAAGTGAGACTCCAGCACCAACTCATGAGATTACGATTGTTGAGCAGCCAGAGCTATTCTACTTCATCATTTTCTTCTGGGTGCTGGTCTACTGCCTTTTACTCCTTCCACAGCTTCTTAGCAACAAAGTTTGATCTCTGTGAGGTGTGGAAAAATTAAGGATGGTGGTCGGATTGCTTTGTGTATCTGCATATGAATATGTTCCTTCAGGTGAAGCACAAACAGAAATGTAGGACCTGGTATTTGTGTTTATTATCAGGTTGTCCTCAATTCCTCTACTGTTGTGCTATGACAGTGTCTAAGCACATTTTATATTACTATAACTGTGTATATATATATAAAAAGGACCTGATTTAGTAGACGCAATTTTGTACATTTGTGCCTTGCTTTATAAGATGCTGAATAAAACCAGATAATTATCAGTAGAAATATGAACAATTCAGAGCTCTAGTCTTCAAAAATTATTCTTCTGGCTTCATTTACTTACGTAGGGCCTGAGAGCTGTGGAAGAGGGGTGGTGGTGACTTGCCCATGAATCTGGCCCACCTGCAAGGGCAAGGCTAGAAATGCTTTTTCATGTTTTCCATGCAGTTCGACAGAGCTGGAGACAGAGCAGAGCTGCAGGTGCTAGAACACACTGACCCCAGGAATTGATTACAATTCCAATGGCAAGCCAGTGGAGCAACAAAATGAGGTTGAGGGTTTATTTGGGTAGGGGAGTTTGTTTTTTTAGGATTTAAATTAATTTTTATCCTGCACCTTTTGTTATGTTTAATTCACAGGAATAAATTGGGTGTGGAGAAGGGTGAAGAACATACATGCTAGCTCTTTCTTAGCAGGGATGATACAGGAAATCTTAGCCCAGGAACTTCTGTAGAGAATACCTGAAGAAATACACTTTTTGTACGTTACTGATGGTGGCCATCTTTGAAAAGATGTTCAAGAGGCTTAATAATTTTATCAGGAACAGATACCATGGTTTTGGGTTTGGTTTTTTTTTAAAAGTACCTCTCTGCTTCTGAGGCTGCTTCTGCTTCCTTTTCTCTGCTGCTTTTAATTACCAGATCATGTGAAGATTTCTCTTTTTTGAAGATACAAAAAATAATAGGTAACCTAATTTGCTGAGGCTACTGTTAAGACATAAGTGCCCGGTAAAAGGACTAGAAATATCTTTCAAGTGCCCAAATCAACAGACAAAGAAATGACAGATGTAAAACTAAGTACAGAGAAATGTTGAGAGCTGGTATTGACTTTCTAGTGCAACTGAAGAGACTCTTCTGACTTGTCCATAGACACAGTTGAGCCACTTCTGCATCTTGTAATTTTTGTCCACCTCAGTGATCACTTTAGGATAGTTGATTTAGGATTTTTGCCAGAGAAGGTGTACCTGTGCATTACAGGACAAAAGAGAAGTCTTCAATTTAATAGCAGTAACTTTTCTCTGTGTGACTTTTAGTCACTATTTTTCATTAGCACATTTTTAGTTTCATAGTATGCTTTATGTGATTATGTCGTGTTGTTGCCTCCACCTGAAAATTCATAAGGTTGACTGCAATGTGCTTCATAAAATCAGGGTTTCATAATTTACATTGAGTGAAAGTTACAACATGTGGCTATAAGTTTTACATATTTTGTTTTAGCATAAGGTGTATCTCTGCCCTGGGTTAGTTTTCAGCTGAACTAACACTACCTGGGATCAGGACACATCAGAATATACAGCAATTTATTTGCAGGTATTTAAAACCAGTTTGTAGTCATGTTATCTGCTGGGGTAATCCTAACCGTCCATCACACTTCATTCTTTTTGATAAGCATTTTGTTTCCCTGGGATTTTTCTTCCGAGCTGCAGTTAGAATTTAATAGCAGCAGTGCACAGCAGGAGATCTTAAACACTGAAGATAAAATTCTGAACCTCTTTCAGTTAACAGAAAGCTGAAATCTTTCCTATTCTCTCCTGTCACTGTTGACTAGAGCTGGATTCACCCCATGAACCTAAAAATAAGATCCGTTGTGCTTGTTGACGAACAGATCCAGACTGCCCAACTTAATTCAGTGTAAATCAACCTAAGTAAAAAAAATACGTCTTTCATCTTGCTGATGAAAATGTTCAACACGTTCAGTCATCTGATTTTGTGATGCATGAACCTGTTTGTGCTTTTTGGTGAAGACAGGGATACTTTCTTCCAAAAGAAAACCTGTATTAGAGTTTTTGAAGATGCTTCCTTGAAGTAGGCTAAAATATATCATTGGAGGGCTAGTGCTTTTTCTCTGAAAGCATAAAACTTAATACAAGAAACTTTATATCCTTATCCTGAAAACCAGTGAATACCAGGCTGGGGTATGGCAGCTATTTATAGCAGCAAGTAGCAAAGTACATCAGTTTGGAATGAAAGTGTTGACAGCTCTTCATTATGTGCCACTCTTCATAGGCTCCTTTGGTTTATGACAACTTTTTCTGAGCCTTTCTATCTTACTCTCTGGTTCTTCCATGTTTCTTAGTCTTCAGCAGAGATTATCTGGAGTTGGATTACAGTCTCTTCATAGAACTTTACAGCTATCAAAGTTCAATCAAGTAAAGTAAGCTCCCTTTTGTCTTCTCTCCTTCTTCCTAAGAAAATTAATCAGAATGAGGAGGTCTTTGGATATCTCATCTAAACAACTGACACCCATAAAGAATGGAAAAGTGAATAGGAATGCACTGATGCTGGCAACGTCATTACACAGTATTTTCTTTCAAGAGGGAGAAAACCCAGGGGTTTCTTTCTTGCCTCCCACTGATGAACAGTGACTAAAACAGTGAAATGAGCAATTTAAATGACAGCAGCCAGCGCTTGTCTTGATCATCTCACCCAATGTTTAAACTGATGTACGCTTTCCAGCCTATCCCATTAGGAGATGGAGATTGTTTCTTCTATGCAAAATAGATGAAAAAAATACTAAATTAGTCCATGATACTTGGTAGTAAGTTGCTTTCCATAGTTGGGTTGGTTTGGTTGTGGTTTTGCTATAACAGAAGCAGTCTACCTTACTCAGCCATTCCATGGGTAAGAAGGTCCAGGGTAAAGAGTTAAGAGTGATTATACTGGTATGGTCAACTTTGCATGAAAAGAGACTGAACTCTTCAGGAGTTTTGCCATTACTTGGAAGTGCAAAAATGACATCTGCATAAGCAGCAGCTTCCCCCACTTAAATTGACTTGTATCCTGCATCTCTTCTTCCACAGTGCAAGATCCAATCCCTCAATGCAAGTGCCCTATTCTGAAAACATTGCTTGTTGTTAGACTTTGTGTCCTATTCTGAGCTTACAGTCTAAAAGCCTGATTGTGAAGCATTCACTATGGCAAAGCCTGTTTCAATTTGCTGGCCAGAGGACTGGCTTGAGGTAGCAGAGGTTTTTAAGGCTGGTGGGCAATCTATCGTGTATCCATTTTCCAACAGATATGTGTACTGTCTGAATCAGGAAGCTTTCCCTGATTTTTTGCCTGAGTTTTTGAAAAGTATTTTGATTTAGTAGCAGAATTCAGATACACAAGGGTATCAGTCTGTTAAGACCGTTTCTAAAACCCATTGTTGTTGAGCAGATGTGTGGGTAGCAGACTATGGTGAAGTGTAAGTGTCAGGAAGTGCTTGAGGATCACTGGGTAAAGGGTGTTTGGTGTTCACAGAAGCACCATTAAAGACTGAGAGACAACTATAATAGGATGGTTCAATGTTATTGTAGTCATGTAACCTAACTGCAAAGTGTTTCATTGTGATTTTATAGAAAGTGTAAAGAAAGATATGCTATTAAAGACAGGACCCGCCCCCTAAACATTTATGGGGCAGATATCTTAGAGTTGAAGAAATTAGTTAAACAGTCACATAATCTGCAAAATGAATTGAATAAAGCCTTTGCCAAATTGTAGGAAATGATCAGTGCACAGATAGGGCAAGCACAGATTACAGTAAAAAAAACGACAATCACTTTTCAATGCCATGAATATTTTTGATGGATTGAGCTCTAAAATGTTTTTTATTGAGTTTCTAGATTGTAATGAATGTGTCTACAGAATTTTATGCAAAGCTTCAGAGTTCAGCTGTTTTAAAATGATTTTTTTATATAGCAGTGATTATTTTATCTATATATTTAATAGAACTGTAAACCCATTTTAAGAGTACCTGTAAAAGTCTATGTATGTGAGATGATTATTTATTAATTATGACTCATGAGAATGAACATTAAGCTATGCATCGGTTGTGTCATCCATTTGAAAACTGGAAACTGCAAACAGGCGAAAAGTTTTTAATGAACAGTAGACTTGAAAAACATGGGAAATGATTGAATACAGCTGTGTGATTCTTAAAGCTGCATAGCAGTATGTCGTTTTGTGACGTTAAACTTTCAACTAAAGTTGCAAAATATACTGAGTGATTAAGCTACTTTCTTCCATTAAAACTTCTGAGGCTGAAATTTCTACATGTTGATACTTGGTGTCTAAACACACTTAAATCCTCTACATCTTCTGGAGACTGTCAGTTTACTCCAGCTCAGTAGGACTGTAACTTCTTTATCCATGTAGTGCTCCATTGAGTTCACGGGGGTACCATGCAATACCCAGCGGGTTTTTTTAGGGTTTTCTGCACCAATCCCCACAGAATCAGACCTTTAGAAGATTAATTTGCCAGTGTATGCGGTATCATATTCAGCCATCCAACAAGATAATAGTTACAATAGTGCATTATCACTTATGCTAGCTTTAAGTACTTGGAGTCCCTTCTTGCCAAGCGCAAACTTGAATGCATCCAGTGATGTGTTCAGTTCCTCTACTTCTGTGGAAGTCAATGCAACACATCTGTGTGCTAAGCACACACTACAGGATCTGGCCCTGAGGGGACTTAAATCAACATTAATCACATAGGCCAGAAAGTAGCTGAAGCCTATGCACTGCTCTTAGCGCTGGATCCCCTCAAATCCAATGTACACAAACAATGCCACTGACTTCAGTTAACCCCACTGTATGTGTAACTTTTGTTTGCCTAAATTCTGTAGGATCAATCCTCTCTCTTTTAGAAAGTTAACATCCACTTCCGTTTTTGATTAAGAGAACAGCAGAGGGGAATGAATGGTTGGAAGATGAGGGTGAGGTTACAGGCTGGAATGTGGCCGTGAAAGTTCCCAAACTGCTACAGCAGAAAGCTCTTACCCTGACAATAGGTTGCCTGCTGTTCTCCATTGAGCTAATAGGTAGTGGATCTGAATGGAGGTAAAAAAACCCTAAGTTTTTGTCTTTCCACATCGTGCAGTTTTTTGTCAGGTAAGTAACATCAAATTCTTCCCCTCGGCATACCACTGCTAACACTAATTTACAGCTGCCCAACTTATAATTGTTCACGTTCCAGGTTTGTATCTAAACAGGACTTGCAGTATGGCTTATTCCCACCCACAGCACCCTAAGATCATGAAGCTATTCATGCAGGAAGATGGGAGGTGTATGCACATTAAATAATACGGCAAAGTCATATTCTGAGTGGGATAGCTTGCTTAATCTGTCCACCACTTGACACAACTCTAGAGCTCACAAAGGGTGAAAAATTAACCGTTTTATTCTCAAGTGCCACGTCCATTTCTGCGGAACATCAAAGTATTTCTTTCCTCCTCTAAATGAGATGTGGAAAAATTCCTTCCACCTCAGTGACACTTCTGATGAATCCTTTCCAGGCAAATGCTACTGCTGATACTGGAAAACAAGGACTGTGTTAGTTTCTCACCATGAGGGGAATGTCAAAGTTTATGTCTCCGAAACATAAAATTGGCCCCTGGGTGATAAATATAGTTCTTTCTTCATGAAAAGGTTAGAACGGTCAACAAATATAATTAATTTTACCTCAGCGAGATATACTAAAACCTACCATTCCAAGAAAGGCTAGATCCTGGCCTTCACTGCTGTGTTCAGGTCAGGTTAATACTTTATTCCCAAAGTAGTTTCATCACTTTCACTGGGCCTTCCTGGAATTGCTTTGATTCATGGAATAGATTTGCTCTGTGTCCAAGGACCAATTCGTACACAGAGGTCCTGGTCTATGGCCATTATTAGACTGTAACAGAAAATCACCATTGTTTAGTTAGAAATGGCTGGTCTGATTTAAATCACATAACTTTCAAATTATATGCTGCTCATTTTTTGAGAGAAATAATGCAGTCATTTTTTAATGCCAAATAACTTACACAATTCGAATAAGTTTATTTTTATTGTAATAAAAAAATTCAACTTCTGCTTTTGTCTTGAACAAAAACATATTTTAGTAGGCATACCACTTTGTGCTATTGTATTCTGCTGTGTAAAAAGCTGAAGGAAGTGTTCTACCCTTCTTGTTAAAGTTCTCCAGTTTAAAATCTAATCTGTAAAGCGCTAGTTTGCTAAAGAGTTAATAAGGGACTTTTATCCTGAAGAAATAATTTGTAAGTAAGGAATGTAATATTTAAAATACATGTTTCTCTTTGGCAAGTGGTGAGGAATTATAGTTATTTAAATGACAACAAATGCTGGGAAGATTTGAGTGGTATCAAAAGATATTCTGAAGGAGATGCATTTTTGTGTACTTTCAAATACATTTCTTCTGAATGCTTTCAATCAGTGGTATGTATTGAATGTTTGCACTTGTTGCTCAAAGCTAATTTTTGTGAGAGAAATATATTCTTCTGTATAGTTGGTACAGTAGAAAAGAAAATGTTTTTAGAAACTGTTAAGCTGTAATAAGAATAGTATTTACTAGTGAATAGTTCCACTTTATTTTATAAAATCTCCAATTTTGAAATAAATGCGCAGGCTTCCTGTATATAATCTGCTATCTGTGGGTTTTTCCTTGTCCTCCCAAGAAAATATCTTCAAACATCTCATTTCAGGAGAGATCACCATTTTGTTTTATTCTATTTATTTATTTGTTAATATGATATATATATATTATATTGTATATATTATATATATTATATTTATTTATTTATTCATTTTCATGCCCAGAAACAATATTCACTTTTTAGCAGAGAAGATCTAGGTAAATGCAGCAAATTCATAAAGTGCATTGTTTCCCCACCTACCCAAAAAGAGACTTTTAATTTTGGAGGAAGAATCTGAACTTTTATTCCAGTCAACAAAGAGAATGAATTTTAAATTTTTATAAAGGTGAAGATTTATTAATTTATTAATGCATAGGAATTGGCATTATAAATGCAAGCCATGGGAAAGCTTACAAAAACAGTTGTGCTGAACTACAGATGGTTCTCACAATTCAGTTTATTTGGCCTGTTTCTATGTAAATGTTTAGACTTGTAGATTAGTAAATTACCAGGTGCAGTACTGATTTGTATGTACTATGTTCCTCCCCCCTACACCTTAATTCCCTTTGTAGTATATGAGAAAAGGAAAATAAAGTATGACAGAGATGCAATACAATTCAGAACCAGCCCCATGATCTGTCTCCTGAAAAAGATACCTAAACCGGACGTTGTGGTTTAACCCCAGCCAGCAACTAAGCACCACGCAGCCGCTCACTCCCTCCCTCCCCACCCAGTGGGATGGGGGAGAAAACTGGGAAAGAAGTAAAACTTGTGGGTTGAGATAAGAACAATTTAATAGAACAGAAAAGAAGAAACTAATAACAATAATAGTAACACTAATAAAATGACAATAGTAATAATAAAAGGATTGGAATATGCAAGTGATGCACAATGCAATTGCTCATCACCCGCCAACTGACACCCAGTTAGTCCCCAAGCAGCAATCCAGCTTTCTTGCTGGCTGGGCTTGAGAAGCTGAAAAATCCTTGACTTTAGACTAAACACTACTTAGCAACAACTGAAAACATCAGTGTTATCAGCATTCTCTGAACTCGAAACATAGCACTGTACAAGCTACTAGGAAGACAATTAACTCTATCCTGGCTGAAACCAGGACACTGGATAAACACAGAGAAAGAAAATAGTCTTTGGGAATGGAGTAGGAGTGCTTCTTCTCCAATTAAATGTAAAGTTTGGTGGGTATCATGCTTTAGGAATTGTAAATGTTCCTCTATTCCTTCTACAAAATCAAATCATCTCATCTCACATGATTTCAATGGGTTTCTCATCACCCCTGGAGTAGCTGGTACCTGCCTACTGGACAGCCC
>NW_010973368.1:13180421-13186493 GCF_000737465.1 Haliaeetus leucocephalus | reverse complement strand
CCCCCCCCCCCCCCCCCCCCCCCCCCAGTTCTTGCAGGTAGTAAAAGAGTATTTGTAATGCTGTTGAGAATTTGGGATATTTGGGTCCGATCCTGTTAGCAGTGCTGACTTACAGAATCATAGAATGGTTTGGGTTGGAAGGGACCTTTAAAGTTCCAGTCCAACCCCCCTGCAATGAGCAGGGACATCTTCAACTGGATCAGGTTGCTCAGAGCCCTGTCCAACCTGACCTTGACTGTTTTCAGGGATGGGGCATCTACTACCTGTTCATTACAGTAACTTTAAAATGTCTAAGTACAATTTGAGACCGGTAGCTTTTATTGGTGTTATGAATGATACTTAAGTGGAGAACAAAAAGTTTGTGATTTTTTTTTTTAATTCGGTTATTTTTTTGCAACTGACACTGTGATTAGGAATTTGCAAGTGGACTGTGGGGGACGGGGCAAAGTGGGTCAGCTCTGAACGTGGGAGTAGAGTAAGCTTTTACAAGAGTATGGGATCCAAACTTCAGTTCAAATTCAAACATGGTAAAAATAGGAATTGTTGGACTTGATTTCTTTTCACTGCTCTGGGATAAAAGTAATTCTGATAGAAACTGCAGAAATAATCTCCCTTATCCTTGCTGTGTAAATACACTTTTTGCAGCTTAAAGAAGATGCAAATGCAGCATAGGAAACATACCCATCTGGATCATGGCAGCAATAAAGAAAAGCACAGGGTTCATTTCAGGTAAGGAACCATACACAGGTACGCATACTGAGTATGCACACTTTGGCTGTGTAGGAGCCCAGACCTCGTAAGGGTAACCAGTGGACATCATGCATATATTGTGGTTGGTAGTGTATCCTGAAAGCTTCGTTCTCTCCTCAGTGCTTGTTTTACCCAGTTGGTAGACAAAAGCCAGCAGGGGCAGGAGTACCTTCAAATTGCTGTGCAGATACAACAAAGCCTTAGACTTGAGCTGTGATTTCTATTAAGACACCAGTATACAGCAATAATCTTTTCTTGAGGTGCTATTTCTCTCAATGTTACAAGGATTATTTCCAGGAGAGTTAAGTGCAGTAATTTATGAAATGCCTTCTAGTGACTAACTGCGTTCCTTGGTTAGACGGTACCATTGGCAGTTCTGTCTTTGCCAAACTGTACACTTTACCTTGGAATATCATGAAACATATGATCAAAGCAAAATGTATAGCTCCATCTACTGTAAGTACTTTGAATTGATTATTTTTGCCTTTTTTATGACTGATCTGTACCCTGGGGAACTGATTTATCACTTTGCTGACGTATTTTCTGCATGTTAGCAAGAATCAGCATAAATACAGCAGCTAAGTACATTTATACATTGCAAAGTGGTATTTCTCGGTTCTCAGGCAAATAGGAGCATAAAAAAGTGTGTATTTCAAGGACATTAGGAACTTTTGTTAATTACTGAGTCACAGCTCTTTCGTACTGTGTCATTGCAGCTGCTTGTGAAATGCAGAAATTACATGACTTGTCAGTGATGTGGACTGGAAGAGATTCCCAGCTATGCTTCTGCTAAGCGATAGCCTTCCACAATCAGGAACGGCAACATTTCTGTTAGGCAGTAGTCATCAATGCTGAGTCCCTGCATAGTAAGAGTGAATGAGTTGATATCCCATTTTTTTTATACTGATTTAAAAAGGTAGACCAGCAGTTTAAAGAGGTGAAAACCCCCACTAAACCAGTTAAAAACACTGAAGTTTTGTTTGCACTAGGTAAAACATCCTTATTTGGAGTTACGAAGTTTGGGTCACTGAAGTGCGAAAGCACGCCAAAAATTTTTTTTAAATAGCATCTTTGGGGGGAACAAAAAGTTTATGCAACCTAACACCCTTCTAAAATCTCAGCTCCAGTTTTAGGAATGGAGTCTGTTCTAAGTAGGTTGTTTCTTTCTTTCTTCCAACTTCCTCCTCCATAGTCATACCTGCAGCTTTTTCTCATAATACGTTGCAGGTGTTATTATTAGCACTGTGGTTTAAAATGTTTGCAACTGCTCTTTTCTGCAGTGATTCACAGCTATGAACTGAAAAACCTGGTAGCCAGACTAGGGGCTGTGTGAGAGGAAAGTCTCAAGTTAAATTTTCTCAAGTGGAGTGCAGAACAGGCACATCTTTTCCTGGCCAGAAACTTGAATGCAACATGCTGGCCCATATTTTCTTGATAACTACCAGGTTGTTTCAAAGTGCATTATTGAAACAGCGTGTGACACAATGACAAAACAGCACCATGGCTGGTATCAACAGAAGGGAACAACAGAGGTCACCATCATCTCATGGGAAGGAATCTCTTCAGAGTCCATTTTAGAACCTGATGAGACACATAGAGCTAAAAAGCACAAAGCCTGGTTTCCACTGGCGTGATTACACAGTTCTATAGCATGAACAAAGACAATTACTTGTGATGCAGTTTTGGTTTTTTTTTAGTTGCAATTTTCCTCTTTTCTAACCCAAACACAATTTTTTTTTTACTCTTACCCAACAGGAAAAAACAGAAACAATCCCCCCATCCCTTACTGGTATGATATTTTAAAAAGGGAAATGGAGATAAATGTCTCTGTTTTCTTGTTGTCTTACAACAGTTATCCCATAAAGTAAAACATAAGTATTTCCCGTACAAAGATATGGGGAAAGCCGTAATTTGGTACATTATTACTTACTCTGTTCTGGATTTTAATTAGCTGGATATTCTATTCTTTTCATCCAACGGCCTGTTTCCTTTGTTTGCATGGTTTTTACCGAACACCGAATGCCAAGCAGTTTGAAATAGGTGGAATTTTTTGGAGTTGTGTATCACACTGATGACTTCATCTTACTTCAAAATCTTTGTAAGAAATTCGTGAAATCAACATAAAAGTCAACTTTTTATTTGGTCTTGAACTCTGAAGGTTAGCTGTCATTATACAAGCATATGACATATCCATCTTAAAATGGAGAGGGGATAGTGGTGATAGAATAATAAGGAATAGCACAAATTTTATCCTAACTGTGCTTTTAAATCAAAAACTCTTGTCAGCAGGCAGGCTCAAGAAGGAAGTAGCTGTGGAGAAAGACACCCTTTTTTTACGTGAAAATAACTTCCAGAATTCTCCTGGCATTTGTGTGCTTTGTTTTCTGTGTTTTAAGTATTCTGCTTGCCTTCTCTTTGAACCTACTTGAATTGGATAAAATTCATTATTTAATCATGGCCTGCAGAGGATTAAGGAGGGTTTCTTTCTGCTCTATTTTATGTTAGAAATAATCAAGAATGCCAATTTCCTTCAGTACTCCAGCTAAAATTGGAAAAATAGACCCATATGTTCTCACAGCTCCCACTGGATAAGACTGAACAGCTGCTCCTCTTCCTAAGCTTTTGTCACGGGATATAATTATTCCTCCATCCATAAAAAACCAGAAGGATGCCCCTTCAATGCTATAAAAATACTTAATACTGTAATATTTAACAACATGGGCATTACAGAAGATGTGCTCTAAATAGCAACAGAGGTTTGAGCCAAGAAAACACTTCATTTGATAATACCCTAGGCCTCTATATCATTTTTAATCTGAAATAATTTTACTGAGGTTGGTTTAAATGAACCTTAGAGTGCTCCAGTTAGCTTTTTCTTCTCATACTGATTTTGTAGGCAGAGTTACATTAAAGAAGATGGCAAGTCCCTGATAGAGTGCAGATGGAATGAGGGAGGCTGGACCTCCAGTGACAGATCTTCCATTGCATACACACCACCTTCAGCACAACTTAAAACGGGAGTGGCTGGCCAGAAGTGGCTTTGAGTTGCACTTATGGTCATCATCGTCTTTATTAGGCAGCAAGGACAATGTCCAGTCCTTGTGCAAGTATATGTGATCTTAGGAGACTCTAAATTGGTTACCTGGCCTAACACAAGTGTAACTGGTTCTGTACCTGCACACCTTGCAGGGTTTTGCAACAGGGCAAACAGGATCGGCAAAATACAGCACACGATGAAATCCATCCACAGTGGAAAGGAGGTGCCAGGAGGAGGCAGAATGGGGACACCAATGTATATTTACCTTACTTAAAGACTTCCTTCCACAAGAGTGACCACATTGCCCACATGTGGCTATACCTTTAAATTTTTGGTGCGGTAATTTGTATGAGCAGTCAGTCCATAAATCTGACCACTCATTAGCACTATAGGTAGGCCTGTTCTTTTGAGCTTTAAGTGTGTGTAGCCCATCACAATGGTAAATTATGGTAAAATACAGGATTTTTTTTTTCTTGCACAAAAAGTAAGAAAACTACTGGAAAGTAATAAAGCTTTTGGACGTGAGTGGAGGACAGGGGGGGAAAGAGTTCAGCTTGAAAACTGAATTGTGCATTTATCAGTTAAATGACACCAAAGCAAACTGGGGCCCCTAACACTAAAGATTTTCACTAATTATGTCCATCTTTCGGTACCATTCTTTTTTCCATGCTCAGAAAAAAAACTGACAAAACCAACCCACAACCAAACACTTCCTTGTTGGTCAGCAATTTCATTTCTCCATAATGTAAATGAAACCCTGAGAAGAAGGGCATCAAAGTAGAAAGGATAAGCTATTAACTCCATGGAGAGTAACAGGATAATCTTAACAGCTGGACATTGATACCGACAAACATTCACTGACGTTGCAAAAGATGAGCACAATGTGTTGAAGAACAGGTAGGGTGATTTGAGTCAGACGCAGTTTTTTCATGGTCACTTCCAGACACAGCTCTTTAGGAGTGAAGCAGTGATTTCGTGCTCCACTGCTATTGTAATTGATGACTAGATATTCAGCACGATACTGCCATTTATCTGGGGATGCGACCAGATGCAAGTGGGATGTGATTATTGCCTTCAGCTCTCTGACGATCCATCAGGACTTACGCTAGGCCAAGCAACTTTCAAACTCCAAATTTGAATTTTCAACAGTTATCATTTCGTTACTTTCCCATAGCATCTATCTGGTCCAGGCTGTGGATCTAAGTCATGCAGTAATCAAGCCTGGAGGTTTGGTTATTAGCTACATCTCTGTGAGGAGGCTTCAGTCTTCTCACCAGTTCCAAAGAGAATGGTGTTACCAGGGGATGCCATGGGAGGTGGGAACAAGGGAATTAAAACTGAGACTGGCATTAAAATAAACTGTAAGGTAGCTCCAAGTGTGCTAGTTCTCACAAAATGATTCACTCCAGTCCTATGTCCTCCCTTAGTGACCAGTTATTCACACTTACAACTGAACCTTCTCCTACATCGGGCATTGTATGGTTGTCTTGTCATCTGACAGCCCAGTTTAGTTAAGTAATTTGTTCAGAGCTTTCTCATCGTTTTGTGTTTCCCCAGTTTTCCAAGGACACACCTTCCAGATTTTTATGTCAATTATAATGAAAATAAAAGCTGAAAAACAGCAGTATGTGAGGCAGAAGAGAAATTGTGTACCTGTGTTTCAGCACCACACATTTCTCTTGGTTTCTGCCATCCATGGCTTAAGGGTTTTGATAGTGGAAGAGAGTTAACCCTGTATCAGCTGTTTAATCCACGAATTTTCAGGGCACTTTAAAAAAAATTTAGTAATAGCTAGTAACGCCACTCAAGCAAGTGACTGTTGACAAGAAACTGGAGTGAGACCAGCGGTCCAGCTAGCCAACGATCTGCCTGAAACAATGGCAAAAGGAGATGCTGCTTAGGGAGTACACGTAAACCCAACCACCTCCAGCGGTCCTTTCTTCTCCCACCTTCTGGGCCTAGCACCAGCAAGGGTTTGAGGGCGCCAGCTCCCTGGTGGAAAAGCAGCACTTTGCCTTTGGCAGGAAGGACACTCCTGATGGAAACCACCGCCTGTGTGTACGGAAAGGTGGGATTTCGTTACACAGCGATGAGAGAGCTCAGAGCTGCTCTGCCCAGACACTGCCGAAAGGATCGCCTTTCTCCCAGGGCTTGCCTGGAGCCGTGTGACACGACAACCCCATTCCCTCAGAACCATCTCTCCGTCGCCGGCCTTGCCTCAGAGGGAAGAGCGGTGCCCTGGAGGCGGCCTCGGCAGCTCCACAAGCCCCCACCTCTCGCCGGCC
>NW_010973368.1:13180117-13180411 GCF_000737465.1 Haliaeetus leucocephalus | reverse complement strand
CGAGAGCTTCGCAGTCCTCCGGCAGGTGGGGGAGGGGAGCGCGCACACACACGTGAGCCCCTGGACCACCCGGCGACTCCCCGGCAGTTGCTGTATCCCGCTATCGCATTGGCTGTCTTGTGAACCTTTCACCTTTTACCCGGCTTTCGCCGCCAATCGCCTGGCTTCTTTCATAGCGTGGGGATGTGGAGCGTGTGAGCTGCGCAGGGTGGAATTCTCGGAGCGGGCTTGCGTTGCGGGCGTTGGGCGGCCCCCGTTGGTATGGGTGGGAGGGGTGGGGGAGGTGCTCCGTTT